>NW_020528814.1:0-35703 GCF_003368295.1 Carassius auratus | reverse complement strand
ACCACCCAAAGTTATAAGCATTTAAAAAAAGAGATCACCACTAGGTGGCGCTGTTTCGAAACTTCTCACGCTCCTTCAGGACATTGTGCTGATGACCCATACCAAGTTTCGTAACAATCCGTTGATGTGTTTTAAAAACAGCATTTTAGCACAAAATTCAAAATGGCCGACAGTCAAAATGGCCAAAATGGTAAAATTGGATATCAGTCGACTCGGCATGTAGCCCTGAATCTAACAAGACCAATGTTATGATTTTTGGACAAACTGTTCAAAGTTATAAGCAAAAATAGCAATTTTTATATCTCCGGACCAGTAGGTGCGCTGCGCCGAAACGCAGCAAGTTGCCTCAGGTCATGCTTGTTATGACATGTACCAAGTTTGGTCTGAATACGATAAATCGTTGCAGAGATACAGCCTTACGACTGTTTTTGTAAGCGTTACGTAAATTTGTTTGAGCGTTTATCGAAAACGGTTTGACGAATCAATTTGATTTGCATAACTTTTGGTCAGCACTGCCTGAAGATGATCTGGTTCAATTTTCGTGTGAATCGGACAAACCGTCTAGGACGAGTTCGAAAAAGTAGTTTTTTCAAAAAAATTCAAAATGGCGGCCATATTTCTATGACGGAAAATGACGTTAGGGTGCAATCGAATTGGCATGAGCTCAGAAATCAGAGGAAAAATAATTTTGTTGATTGGCCTTACGGTTAAAAATTTATTAACATTAAAGTGAATTTTGGACAGTTGGTGGCGCTAGAGGGAATGTCTTAGACACACCAATTGGTGTTGTATAATGTTGCACTGTCCTCTTAGAATGTCAAACCAAAAACAACTTTCCCGCATTCGGTTCTATGGGCTGCCATAGACTCCCAGTCGGAAGAATAATAATAATTAATATATAGCTGCAAGCAGCAATAACGGGGCCAAGCACTACAGAAGCAAGCTTCAGACGAATGGCAGGAATGAGTAATTAAGACAGTTTTAGATTATTTTAGGCAAAATGGCTTAAAAAACAATGAAACCAACTAGTAATAGGATTTATTGCTTATCACATGTAACCAATAGGTGGCGCTGTTACCAAATTAGTTTGGAATGGTCAGTGTGAGGTGACGATGACACATACAAAGTTTGGTGCAAATATGTCAAAGCTTTGCAGAGATACAGCCTCAAATGAATGTTTGGCATCATTCCAGCAAATTTGTTTGATGCGCTAAATGAGAACCGTTTCGTATATCGACATGAAATCCATAACATTTTGCCAGCATGGTCTGAAGATGATCCACGTCCAATTTGGTGAAAATCTGATTAACGGTCTAGGAGGAGTTCGAAAAAGTAGGTTTTCAACATTAATCAAAATGGCGGACAGGAAGTTCAGCCAAATAAGGAAAACTTGATATCTATGTTCTCGGCTTGACCCAAGGAATCTATTAAGATCAGCGTCATGTCAATAGCCAGATCTTTTTAAAAGTTATTAGCCTTTATGTAAATTGAGTTATAACTTTTGACCACTAGGTGGCTCTGTTTCAAAATATTTTGAGTACCTTCAGGGGATGATGTTGTTGGCACATTCTGAGTTGTGGAATATAACACCAATGCATTTGTTTAGTATAGCCTTTTATTTCACAAAACTGTATTGAAGTCAATGGGAATTTCATGTTTTGTTCTATTATAGCGCCACCAAGAGGCTCAGTCCCACCATTTCTTTTATGTGTCATCAGAGTGAGCCCATACATATGCGTGTCAATTTTGGTGAAAATATCTCAATTTCACTTCAGAGTTATAGACATTTACATGAAAAAACACGTAAAAATTGACTGACTTTTGACTTTGATTGAATATACTACCCCTTACTATCAATATTTTTGCATTTGGGCATTGGCGTATAGCTATCGACCTATGTTTCCGAACTTCTGACGGTGGTTTCGTCTCGATCAGACAAGCGGTTTCGAAGATATAGCCAAATGTTTTTTAAGCGCTAAATCACAACGCTACACAAACCGTAAGGCAAAACCTAGCATGTTTGGTATTGTAGGACTCTGTAAGGTTTCAGGAGTCCAATTTGATGAGTCTGGGTGAAAATACGTCGACCACACCCAAAGTTTATAAGCATTTAAAAATAGAAGATCACCACTAGGTGGCGCGTTTCAAAACTTCTCATACTCCTTCAGGACATTGTGCTGATGACCCATACCATGTTTTCGTAACATCCGTTGATGTGTTCAGAAAATACAGCATTTTAGCACAAAATTCAAAATGGCCGACAGTCAAAATGGCCGAATGGGTCAAATTGGATATCAGTCGACTCGGCATGTTGCCCTGAATCTAACAAGACCAATGTTATGATTTTGGACAAACTGTTCAGAAGTTATAAGCAAAAATAGCAGTTTTTCATATCTCCGGATCAGTAGGTGGCGCTGCGCCCAATCACAGCATGTTGCCTCAGGTCATGCTTGTTATGACATGTACCAAGTTTGGTCTGAATAGGAATAAGTCGTTGCCGAGATACAGCCTTACGACTGTTTTTGTAAGCACTACATAAAATTTGTTAGAGCGTTTATCGAAAACGGTTTGACGAATCAATTTGATTTGCATAACTTTTGGTCAGCACTGCCTGAGGATGATATGGTTTAATTTCGTGTGAATCGGACAAACCGTCTAGACGAGTTCGAAAAAGTAGGTTTTTTAAAGAAATTCAAAATGGCGGTCATATTTCTATGACGGAAATGACTTCGTAGGGTGCAATCGAATCGGCATGAGCTCAGAAATCAGAGGAAAAAAGAATTTCGTTGATTGGCCTTAGGGTTAAAAAGTTATTAACAAATTAAAGTGAAATTTGGACAGTTGGTGGCGCTAGAGGGATTGACTTAGACACACCAAAATTGGTGTACTTAATGTTGGCACTGTCCTCTATCAGAATGTCAAACCATTACAACTTTCCCGCATTCGGTTCTATGGGCTGCCATAGACGCCCAGTCGGAAGAATAATAATAATAATAAATATAGCTGCAAGCAGCAATAACGGGGCCAAGCACTACAGAAGCAAGCTTCAGACGAACGGCAGGAATGAGTAATTAAGACAGTTTTAAGATTATTTTTAGGCAAAATGGCTTGAAAACTATAAACACAACAACTAGTAATAGGATTTATTGGCTTTTCACGGTGTAACCAATAGGTGGCACTGTTACCAAATTAGTTTGTAATGGTCAGTGTGAGGTGACGATGACACATACAAAGTTTGGTGCAAATATGTCCAAAGCATTGCAGAGATACAGCCTCAAACGCCATTTTGGCACCCTTCCAGCAGATTTTTTGATGCCCTAAATGAGAACCGTTTCTTATATGGACACAAAATCCATCAACTTTTTGCCAGAATGGTCCGAAAATGATCCACGTCAAATTTGGTGAAAATCGGACTAACGGTCTAGGAGGAGTTCGAAATGTAGGTTTTCAACATTAATCAAAATGGCGGACAGGGAGTTCAGCCAAATAAGGTAAACTTTGTATTTTATGTTTCTCGACTTGACCCAAGGAATCTAAAAAGACCAGCATGATGTCAATAGCCAGATTAATTCAAAGTTATTAGCCTTTATGTAAATTGAGTTATAACCTTTGACCACTAGGTGGCGCTGTTTCAAAATATTTTGAGTACCTTCAGGGGATGGTGTTGTTGGACACATTCTGAGTTTTGTAATATTACACCAATGCATTTGTTTAGTATAGCATTTTATTTCACAAAACTGTATTGAAGTCAATGAGAATTTCATGTTTTGTTCTATTATAGCGCCACCAAGAGGCTCAGTCCAACCATTTTTTTTATGTTTGCTCAGAGTGAGCCCATACATATGTGTGTCAATTTTGGTGAAAATATCTCAATTCACTTCAGAGTTATGGGCATTTATATGAAAAAGCACATAAAAATTGACTGATCTTGACTTTGATTGAATATTGCTACCCCTTACTATCAATATTTTGGCATTTGGGCATTGGCGTTATAGCTATCGACCTATGTTTCCGAACTTCTGACGGTGGTTTCGTCTCGATCAGACAAGCGGTTTCAAAGATATAGCCAGATGTTTTTTAAGCGCTAAATCACAACGCTACACAAACCGTAAGGCGAAACCTAGAATGTTTGGTATCGTTGGACTCGGTAAGGTTTCAGGAGTCCAATTTGGTGAGTCTCGAGAAAATAAGTCGACCACACCCAAGGTTATAAGCATTTAAATAAGGATGATCACCACTAGGTGGCGCTGTTTCGAAACTTCTCACGCTCCTTCAGGACATTGTACTGATGACCCATACCATTTTTTGTAACAATCCGTTGATGCGTTCTGAAAATACAGCATTTTAGCACAAAATTCAAAATGGCCGACAGTCAAAATGGCCGAGATGGTAAAATTGGATATCAGTCGACTCGGCATGTTGCCCTGAATCTAACAAGACCAATGTTATGATTTTTGGACAAACTGTTTAGAAGTTATAAGCAAAAATAGCAATTTTCCATATCTCCGGACCAGTAGGTGGCGCTGCGCCGAAACGCAGCAAGTAGCCTCAAGTCATGCTTGTTATGACATGTACCAGGTTTGGTCTGAATAGGATAAGTCGTTGCCGAGATACAGCCTTACGACTGTTTTTGTAAGCGTTACGTAAAATTTGTTAGAGCGTTTATCAAAAACGGTTTGACGAATCAATTTGATTTGCATAACTTTTGGTCAGCACTGCCTGAAGATGACCTGGTTCAATTTTCGTGTGAATCGGACAAACCGTCTAGGACGAGTTCGAAAAAGTATGTTTTTAAAAAAATTCTAAATGGCGGCCATATTTCTATGACGGAAAATGACTGTATAGAGTGCAATCGAATTGGCTTGAGCTCAGAAATCAGAGGAAAAAAGAATTTTGTTGATTGGCCTCACGGTTAAAAAGTTATTAACAAAATTAAAGTGAAATTTCGGACAGTTGGTGGCGCTAGAGGGAATGTCTTAGACACACCAAAATTGGTGTACTTAATGTTGGCACTGTCCTCTATCAGAATGTCAAACCAAAACAACTTTCCCGCATTCGGTTCTATGGGCTGCCATAGACTCCCAGTCGGAAGAATAATAATAATAAATATAGCTGCAAGCAGCAATAACGGGGCCAAGCACTACAGAAGCAAGCTTCAGACGAATGGCAGGAATGAGTAATTAAAAGTGTTTTAAGATTATTTTAGGCAAAATGGCTTGAAAACAATAAACACAACAACTAGTAATAAGATTTATTGGCTTATCACGTGTAACCTATAGGTGGCACTGTTACCAAATTAGTTTGGAATGGTCAGTGTGAGGTGTCGATGACACATACAAAGTTTGGTGCAAATATGTCAAAGCTTTGCAGAGATACAGCCTCAAATGCATTTTGACACCCTTCCAGCAGGTTCATTGAAGCGCTAAATGAGAACCGTTTCGTATATCGACACGAAATCCATAACATTTTGCCAGCATGGTCTGAAGATGATACACGTCAAATTTGGTGAAAATCTGACAAAAGGTCTAGGAGGAGTTCGAAAAAGTAGGTTTTCAACATTAATCAAAATGGCGGATAGGAAGTTCAGCCAAATAAGGGAAACTTTGTATCTATGTTCTCGACTTGACCCAAGGAATCTATTAAGACCAGCATCATGTCAATAACCAGATGTATTCAAAAGTTATTAGCCTTTATGTAAATTGAGTTATAACTTTTGAACACTAGGTGACGCTGTTTCAAAATATTTTGAGTACCTTCAGGGGATGGTGTTGTTGGCACATTCTGAGTTTCGTAATATTACACTAATGCATTTGTTTAGTATAGCATTCTATTTCAGAAAACTGCATTGAAGTCAATGGGAATTTCATGTTGTGTTCTATTATAGCGCCACCAAGAGGCTCAGTCCAACCATTTGTTTTATGTGTCATCAGAGTGAGCCCATACATATGTGTGTCAATTTTGGTGAAAATATCTCAATTCACTTCAGAGTTATAGACATTTAAATGAAAAAACACGTAAAAAATGACTGACTCTTGACTTTGATTGAATTGTACTACCCCTTACTATCAATATTTTTGCATTTGGGCATTGGCGTATAGCTATCGACCTATGTTTCCGAACTTCTGACGGTGGTTTCGTCTCGATCAAACAAGCGGTTTCAAAGATATAGCCAAATGTTTTTTAAGCGCTAAATCACAACGCTACACAAACCGTAAAGCGAAACCTAGCATGTTTGGTATTGTAGGACTCTGTAAGGTTTCAGGAGTCCAATTTGATGAGTCTGGTGAAAATACGTCGACCACACCCAAAGTTATAAGCATTTTAAAAAAGAAGATCACCACTAGGTGGCGCTGTTTCGAAACTTTTCACGCTCCTTCAGGACATTGTGCTGATGACCCATACCAAGTTTCGTAACAATCCGTTGATGCGTTCTTAAAATACAGCATTTTAGCACAAAATTCAAAATGGCCGACAGTCAAAATGGCCGAAATGGTAAAATTGGATATCAGTCAACTCGGCATGTTGCCCTGAATCTAACAAGACCAATATTATGATTTTTGGACAAACTATTCAGAAGTTATAAGCAAAAATAGCAGTTTTTCATATCTCCGGACCAGTAGGTGGCGCTGCGCCGAAACGCAGCATGTAGCCTCAGGTCATGCTTGTTATGACATGTACCAAGTTTGGTCTGAATAGGATAAGTCGTTGCAGAGATACAGCCATACGACTGTTTTTGTAAGCGTTACGTAAAATTTGTTTGAGCGTTTATCGGAAACGGTTTGACGAATCAATTTGATTTGCATAACTTTTGGTCAGCACTCCCTGAAGATGAGCTGGTTCAATTTTCGTGTGAATCGGACAAACCGTCTAGGACGAGTTCGAAAAAGTAGGTTTTTCAAAAAATTCAAAATGGCGGCCACATTTATGTGACGGAAAATGACTTGCTAGGGTGCAATCGAATCGGCATGAGCTCAGAAATCAGATGAAAAAAGAATTTTGATGATTGGCCTCACGGTCAAAAAGTTATTAACAAAATTAAAGTGAAATTTTGGACAGTTGGTGGCGCTAGAGGGAATGTCTTAGACACACCAAAATTGGTGTACTTAATGTGGGCACTGTCCTCTATAAGAATGTCAAACCATTACAACTTTCCCGCATTCGGTTCTATGGGCTGCCATAGACCCCCAGTCGGAAGAATAATAATAATAATAATAAATATAGCTGCAAGCAGCAATAACGGGGCCAAGCACTACAGAAGCAAGCTTCAGACGAATGGCAGGAATGAGTAATTAAGACAGTTTTAAGATTATTTTAGGCAAAATGGCTTAAAAACAATGAACACAACAACTAGTAATAGGATTTATTGGCTTATCACATGTAACCAATAGGTGGCGCTGTTACCAAATTAGTTTGGAATGGTCAGTGTGAGGTGACGATGACACATACAAAGTTTGGTGCAAATATGTCAAAGCTTTGCAGAGATACAGCCTCAAATGAATGTTGGCATCATTCCAGCAAATTCGTTGATGCGCTAAATGAGAACCGTTTCGTATATCGACATGAAATCCATAACATTTTGCCAGCATAGTCTGAAGATGATCCACGTCCAATTTGGTGAAAATCTGATTAACGGTCTAGGAGGAGTTCGAAAAAGTAGGTTTTCAACATTAATCAAAATGGCGGACAGGAAGTTCAGCCAAATAAGGAAAACTTGATATCTATGTTCTCGGCTTGACCCAAGGAATCTATTAAGATCAGCGTCATGTCAATAGCCAGATCTTTTCAAAAGTTATTAGCCTTTATGTAAATTGAGTTATAACTTTTGACCACTAGGTGGCTCTGTTTCAAAATATTTTGAGTACCTTCAGGGGATGATGTTGTTGGCACATTCTGAGTTGTGGAATATAACACCAATGCATTTGTTTAGTATAGCCTTTTATTTTACAAAACTGTATTGAAGTCAATGGGAATTTCATGTTTTGTTCTATTATAGCGCCACCAAGAGGCTCAGTCCCACCATTTCTTTTATGTGTCATCAGAGTGAGCCCATACATATTCGTGTCAATTTTGGTGAAAATATCTCAATTCACTTCAGAGTTATAGACATTTACATGAAAAACACGTAAAAATTGACTGACTCTTGACTTTGATTGAATATTACTACCCCTTACTATCAATATTTTTGCATTTGGGCATTGGCGTTTAGCTATCGACCTATGTTTCCGAACTTCTGACGGTGGTTTCGTCTCGATCAGACAAGCGGTTTCGAAGATATAGCCAAATGTTTTTTAAGCGCTAAATCACAACGCTACACAAACCGTAAGGCAAAACCTAGCATGTTTGGTATTGTAGGACTCTGTAAGGTTTCAGGAGTCCAATTTGATGAGTCTGGTGAAAATACGTCGACCACACCCAAAGTTATAAGCATTTAAAAATAGAAGATCACCACTAGGTGGCGCTGTTTCGAAACTTCTCAAACTCCTTCAGGACATTGTGCTGATGACCCATACCATGTTTCGTAACAATCCGTTGATGTGTTCAGAAAATACAGCATTTTAGCACAAAATTCAAAATGGCCGACAGTCAAAATGGCCGAAATGGTCAAATTGGATATCAGTCGACTCGGCATGTTGCCCTGAATCTAACAAGACCAATGTTATGATTTTTGGACAAACTGTTCAGAAGTTATAAGCAAAAATAGCAGTTTTTCATATCTCCGGATCAGTAGGTGGCGCTGCGCCCAATCACAGCATGTTGCCTCAGGTCATGCTTGTTATGACATGTACCAAGTTTGGTCTGAATAGGATAAGTCGTTGCCGAGATACAGCCTTACGACTGTTTTTGTAAGCACTACATAAAATTTGTTAGAGCGTTTATCGAAAACGGTTTGACGAATCAATTTGATTTGCATAACTTTTGGTCAGCACTGCCTGAGGATGATATGGTTTAATTTTCGTGTGAATCGGACAAACCGTCTAGGACGAGTTCGAAAAAGTAGGTTTTTAAAGAAATTCTAAATGGCGGTCATATTTCTATGACGGAAATGACTTCGTAGGGTGCAATCGAATCGGCATGAGCTCAGAAATCAGAGGAAAAAAGAATTTCGTTGATTGGCCTTAGGGTTAAAAAGTTATTAACAAAATTAAAGTGAAATTTTGGACAGTTGGTGGCGCTAGAGGGATTGACTTAGACACACCAAAATTGGTGTACTTAATGTTGGCACTGTCCTCTATCAGAATGTCAAACCATTACAACTTTCCCGCATTCGGTTCTATGGGCTGCCATAGACGCCCAGTCGGAAGAATAATAATAATAATAATAATAAGAACGCCAACAAAAACAAGAGGGTCCTACGCACCTTCGGTGCTTGGCCCCTAATAATAATAAGAACGCCAACAAAAACAAGAGGGTCCTACGCACCTTCGGTGCTTGGCCCCTAATAATAATAATAATAATAAGAACCGGAACAAAAACAATAGGTGCCTCGCACCTTCGGTGCTTGGCCCCTAATAATAATAAGAACGCCAACAAAAACAAGAGGGTCCTACGCACCTTCGGTGCTTGGCCCCTAATAATAATAAGAACGCCAACAAAAACAATAGGTGCCTCGCACCTTCGGTGCTTGGCCCCTAATAATAACGCCAACGATTACAATAGGTGCCTACGCACCTTCGGTGCTTGGCCCCTAATAATAATAAGAACGCCAACAAAAACAATAGGGTCCTACGCACCTTCGGTGCTTGGCCCCTAATAAATATAGCTGCAAGCAGCAATTACGGGGCCAAGCACTCCAACGGCAAATGTAGGAGCTAAGCATGGCATGGAGCATCACACCAAATACATTAATGAGCAATGACAGCAATTTTAGGATTATTGTAATTGAAATGGCAAAATAAAAATCATAATACCACCTCTATTAGCATGATTACTTGGCTTATCAAGTTTGACCAATAGTCGGCACTGTTATAAAATCAATTTGGTGTACTCTGTGTGACTTTTCAATGACACACACAAAGTTTGGTGTTAATTTGCCAAAGCATTCCAGACATAAAGCCTCAAGTGTCATTTTCTCATTGTGCCTCAACTTTGTCACTGTGGTATGCAAAAACGGTTTTGTCTATCGACACAAAATCCATAACTTTGTGTCAGCACAGTCTGAAGATCATCTGATTCAATTTTGGTGAAAATTTGACTAACGGTCTAGGAGAAGTTCGAAAAAGTAGTTTTTCAACATAAATCAAAATGGCGGACCGGAAGTTCAGCTTACTATGGCATATTTGTTATCTATGTTGTCGGCATAAGCCAGGGAATATTTTGAGACCAGTTTCGTTGCAATAGGCTAATGCATTAAAAAGTTATTAGCATTTTTAAAAGTGTAATTACTCATGGTTAATAAATGGTTTATTACTCTTGACCAATAGGTGGTGCTGTTACCAAATGTATGTGGCATAGTCAGTGTGAGGTGGCGATGACACATACAAAGTTTGGTGCAAATATGTCAAAGGGGTGCAGAGATATAGCCTCAAATGAATTTTGGCACCCTTCCAGCAAATTCGTTGATGCGCTAAATGAGAAACGTTTCGTATATCGACATGAAATCCATAACTTTTTGCCAGCATGGTCTGAAGATGATTCATGTCAAATTTGGTGAAAATGGTCTAGGAGGAGTTCGAAAAAGTAGATTTACAACATTTTGGCATAATTGATATCAATGTTTTTGGTGTGATTCAAAGAATATAGGGAGACCATTTTCATTTCAGTAGTCTAATTTATTCAAAGTTATTAGCATTTTTTTAGAAATGTTACTATAACTCCTGACCACTAGGTGGCGCATCGACTAAACAATGCAGGTAGTCTCAGGTCATGGTTTTTATGACACACACACACACCGTTTGGTTTCAATATGCTAAACCTTTGTGGAGATATAGCCTCACATCCATTTTTACATGGTTTTCGTATAATTCTGTTGTGGATTATTCGAGAAGGGTGGTAAAATCAACTTGAATTTCATAAGTTATTGCCAACATGGCCTGAAGGCAGTCTGAGAAGATTTTGGATTTTCGGCCTACACCCCTACTGACAAAAGTCAGAAAATGCAAATTTCAAAACTTTATTATAATATAACGACATAAATACTGATAAGCATAGACAGCAATAAGTAGTAAATAAATTGTGATGATAAATAAATCTTGTAGGTATTTTATGAGTGAATCTGTTAAAGTAGCCTATTGAAGAGATCAGACATGAACTACTCCCACAACTATGCTTAAAGTTAAAATTTTCTAATATAACAAAGAGAAATATGAGCATTATGCAATGGTTAGACTAATCTATCTTTTTTTTTAATTTATTTGTATATGTAAGCCAGCTATGGAGCTAGTTAGTCTAATTAAAATACCCATATCTTTCATTTCAGCTTTGTGCATATGTACAGTGGAAAATGACATACTTAAACTTAATTATTTAATTTTATGAATTCTAGATTATAGTCTTTGTCATGGTCTTTTTAAAATAATATTTAGCCAGTTTTTGGTGAATTAAAAGCAAGCAGTATGTAACTGTTATTGAAACAACATTACAGAAGCTTAAATTTATTTTAAATAAAATAAAGTAAAATTAAATAAGCAGTTAAGTCAAGGAAACATTCCATGGTGTCAGCGTTGGCAGGTAAGATGTTTTAAAAAGTCTATTTCAAAATACTAAAAACATTACAAGCTAATTCATTAACTTGATATTTTTATCTCTACCGTATTTTCCGGACTATAAGTCGCAGTTTTTTAATAGTTTGGCTGGTCCTGCGACTTATTTATCAAAATTAATTTAACATGAACCGAGAGAAGTGAACCAAGAGAAAACATTACCGTCTACAGCCGCGAGAGGGCGCTCTATGCTGCTCAGTGCTCTTGTAGTCTACCACTGAAAGCAAGGAGCGCCCTCTAGCGGATATGTTGTCAAAGCTTATGATTTTTTGTTGATGTCAATTTTATTTTATTTTCTTATAATTTTAATTAGTCTGATGATGATTAGTAGCCTACTAACTTTATCAGAACTGTCAGAAATGATGTTGCTTAATATATGGGTGTAGAACTGCACGGTGGTCTTAAGAGTGCGGCACTTCTGACCCAAAAACAAACAAACAAACAAAAAAACAACAGAACACTTTAACAGCCAATTATATTTACAGCAGGGGAGACTGGACTGACTTCTTACACTTTAGTGTTAATCATTTAACTCAGGCAGTTACATTTATGTTAAGAATATAGTCCCTGGAGAATAGGTTTTATCAGCTGGCAATGTTCAATACACATTTGAGAGTGTCTCATTTTAAATTCTGTAGCCTGAATTTCACTCCACAAGGTTGGTCAGGAATTTTCATTTCTTTCATCATGTGGAACAAGGAGATATAAATATATTTGGTTTAACTTCTGTAGATACATATACATTAAGTGTGTTATCTCTGTTATTCTGTCATATTCTCTGATACACCTTACAAAAGTTGTTTAAGTTATTGGCTATGTTGTTTTGAGAAAGACAATATACTGTTATAGTGTTTAAATATTATTATACTTGTGAGACCAAAAATTTTCAGCTGTAGTGTATATAATTTTATGGCTTTAATGTTACAGACACCAAAGTAGTCAGAGACAGTGGATTTGATATGTAGTTTGTTTCTATATTTTTTGTAGATGATAAGACTGATCAAGTTTTGAATGAAAAGATCATTATAAATAGTTATGAAAAATTAAAGATTTTCCCATAGATTTGCATTGGCTGAGAAAAAAGTTCTATGGGACGACTGCAGTCCACTAGAGGGAGCCACAGTATAAGAAATGGTGCAACTTCCCTCATTTACTTTCGTTTTCATATAGATAAATGTAAACATAATTGCTTAATTTTCTTTTATGCTGCCAAGCAAGGCTAATATATTTGATCATGACCATGTCAGGTAATGAATATCTGATTTTTAGAGAGGCCAGTGTGAAACACGTTCTGTAAAGGTATTTTTGGTGCAGAACAACTGATCGTCCGTGACGGTAGAATGTGCATTTGTAGAGATTAGTCACATGTGTACCAATAAATTTGAAGTCACAGACAAAAGTTGTAGATATTTTTTCCTGTTCCACAAACATAATATAATAGTTACAGCTTCTCGAATCCTTCACTGCAGGTGCACAAATTATATTTTATAAATAACAAATCAAACTCGTAAACATATTCACACACCGGCATCAAAAATGTGAATTCACGGACGAATTTTGCACATCTGAAAATCATTTATTGCAATTATTGCAATGACATTTGCAGACCGTAGAATATTTTGTTATATACATTTTTCTATTATGTCTTTTCTAGCACAAACAGAAGTGCATAACCACAACGACGTGAATCTGCTGCTACGAGATTCAAAGCTGTTTTTCACGTGCAAATTTCGCGGGCGCTCTTGAGTTTTGGCCAATCAGACGAGCTATACTATCCGATTTTTGTTACTTAATGTTTGTGAATCATATCATTGTGGATCGTATTTTGGAGCTGTTTGTGATTAACGTTACATCAACTGGTAAGTTATAACTTAGCCCACATGACAGTTAAATTAATCAGAGAATATTATAATTCTACACTGCCTGTTTATCACAGGATAAGTCAGACATATGTTGCATAACAACGAGCTAACGTTAAAATAGTAAAGAAAACCGAGTAAATAAAAACCCTTGTTATGTAGAACTTTTATATTTTATTTCCAGGTTGTGGTCATCTGTCATGTCATCTGTAAAGGAGGTGTATCGGAGTCTTTTCTTGTGATTACCATCGTAGCGGTGCTAACAACAGGTGAAGCTGCCATTAACTACTATATTAGCCAGAGTTAGCCACTGACTGCTAGTCTTAACTAACTCACAGAACGGGACTAGCAATATATAAATGTAGCAATATTGGTTAACAAATATGATAAATGTTGTTTATTTTATTATAAACTCTTATATTGTTCTATGGTAGTTTTATTCTGACCATTAACTATAAAATGCTGTAGTGACTGTTACAGGAGATTTCTCCCAGCAGAAACACAGGTGCTGATTATGAGGAGCTCATCATATTTTTTTTTTTTTTAGTTTGTGATTTGGATCATGTTATCTGCAATACATTCCAGTCATAGCCTTTACTTGTGATTGCAATCATAATAGTGATTACATCAACATGTAAGTTAGCCAAAGTAAACTAGTTAAAAGATTGTTATTATTATTATTATTAATTGTTATGCATGGCTTGGGAATCAGTTCCATTATTTCAGCAATATAGCAGTTTGATCTACATAAATGCTTTGTAAGCAATATAGCTTTAATGATTTGTGATGGATTATAAACTAACTGCACTTTCCTTGTAGGTGCATTCAGATAGTATATAGTGTATTTAACAATCTCAAAGCACATACAGCACAAAGACAGTTGGGGCAAATTGTTTAATCTTGGTTGAATCTATCTATCTATCTATCTATCTATCTATATATATATATATATATATATATATATATATATATATATATATATATATATATATGTATGTATGTATAATATGTTGTATAATCATATGAATATGTATAAGAACAGTTTTAATGTATTATAATATTTATTTATTTGTGGTTATAGGTTTTAAGAGTGCGATGATTTAAAACACACAATGAAGTTGTTGCATCCACTTAAGTAACAATTAATTACATTTCTCAGTTATAATGTATTATAAGTTATTATTATATCTTGTCATGTTAGTTATGTTATTTTAAATAAATCAGACAAAATTCACTTGGTCCACTAAAAGACAAAATGACTATAAGTAAGTTTGTGAGTATGTAAATATTCTACCTACACTTACCTGAAGTTAAGCATAATAATAGTCTAATGGAGTTAGTTGCTATGTAGTTGTAAAGTTGCTTATAGTCAACACAATATAAGATAGGGCTCCTGAAATCTGGACCTCGAAATCCACTTTCCTGCAGAGTTTAGCTCTAACCCTAATCAAACACACTTGAGCATGCTAATCAATGCCAGTTAATGTCTTTGGAATCATTAAAAAAAATCACAGACAGATGACTTTGATCAGGGTTGGAGCTAAACTCTGCAGTGCATTGGACCTCCAGGACAAGATTTGAGGAAGGGGGCTATAAGAGGACCATCAAAATAAAATGTAACCTAATATATAATTAAATGTAGTATATTTAATATGATATTCATTGTGTGTTATAAACAAAACATACTCTTAAAGTTATGACCAGAAATATCTAAGTATTATAATGTATTTTAATTGTTTGTTATAATTACACATGAGATGATATAACATATGATAAGGGTTTTTATAATGCATTATGCATTCATTATAATGCCTTAAGAATACCATTATAATCTAGTATAAATATGGGCTTTATAGAAAATGTTATTGAATGTTTTTAATGTCTTGTGCTTGCAGGTTCATTCCGAAAATCAACCCTTGTGCCTCCAAATGCCATTCAAAGTTACAGATCAGGTGGAATTAAGGAAAAGGTGCAAAGAAAAAGCGTCGGCCTGAATCTTGTCATGGTGTTTCTTATGAGAGAGCTTACCAGCTTTGCCACAATTACTCAAATTTAAAAAAAACTATATATATATATATATATATATATATATATTTTTTTTTTTTTTTTTTTTTTTTTTTTTTTTACTGTATTGTATTTCTGTAAAGCCTGTTCTGGGATAGTGATGATTCCCTTTTTCAGCTAGTGCATGCTAGAGGTCAATACTTGTCATTTGTATTTTTAAAAAGAAAATTTTCAAAAAAAAATTTGGGGGTGGGGGGTTAAATAAAATATGGTTTACAGTGCTGTGTTGCAATTGGATTGTTTTATACAGGTAAAAATGCAAATAAACTGAACAGTACTAACACTGACAATACAGTAATAATACTTTAAATGAAAATACAGTAATAATACATTTATGTACTGTAACATTTTCAGCAATCTGATTAGAGTGTAGCTTATCAGTTGGCACCTGAATGAATGGGAAGAAAAATAAAATAATAAAAAAGTTTGTGAGTATTTATTTTTATTACATCCCTGACTATCATGCTGTACATTTGTTAATAATTCAGATATATTCAATCATCTTGTTTATGACACTAATAACAATCTGTAAATATATATATGTAGGCTATAGGCTATATATATATTATAGATTCTCTTTGTGAGGTGAAGCAGGGATGGATAAAACTGGTCCTGGAGGGCCACAATCCTACAGTTTAGCTTTAACGCTAATCAAGCAGTCCTCTACAAGCATTGTCATTAGGATTACTAAAATATACTAAAATGTGTTTTGCACAAAGACTGTAAGGTTTTGCACCACTGCAGTAATAGTAGCGAAACATGAGAGTGTACGAGTTTATTGATTTGTTATTCAAAAAAATTATTTGTGCACCAGTAGTGAAGGATTCGATAAGGTGTAATGATTGTGTTGTGTTTGTGGAAAAGGAAAAAAAATCTACACGTTTGTAAGTTTTGTCTGTGTCACAGACGCTCAGTTGTTTTGCACCAAAAATCCTTTCATATAATTAACATGTTTCATGTAGGTCATCAAATTTGTTTTTAGTGTTTTGTTTTTTATACGTTTAACAGTAGTCAGCAGCGGACCTAGTTGAAAACCCGCGAGTGGGGTATCTGATATGTTGGCCAGCTTTATAATTCATTTTATGAAGACGATTTAATTAATTTCACTAATAAATTTTACATTTTGCCTTAGAATTAATTATTAAAAATAATCTACTTCTATGTATGAGTCTTCAACTTAAATTACGGAAGTCTTAAAAATGAAATTGCATGTATTAGTCAGAAAAAAATGTAATTACTAAATATATAAGCACATCTTACCAGGTCATACTACATTTATTTTGATGTATTTATTTTTACAAAAAACTGTACAATATTGAAGTAGCTATTTCTTAAATAATTTACTACAGTTAAATAAGCAGACAAAAAAAAACATAGCTACTGGTTATTTGCTATGACACTTGTGTACTGTTATTGTTCTCATTTGTAAGTCGCTTTGAATAAAGCGTCTGCTAAATGATTCAGTGTAAATGTAATGGGATAAGTTAAAAAAAGAAAATTTTACTGAACATAAATCTTTCAGCAACTCGGACTGTGAGCTGAAAGAGGTGCAGATCTGCGACGGAACGGGGGAGATAAAGCTGACGTTGTGGGACACCTTCTTCAACGCTGCCGAGGCCGGCGTCTCTTACGCCTTCAAGAACCTGTCTACGAGAGAGCGAGACGGGTGCCTTTGCCTCTGTACTGGTCCGTCCAGCAGTATCGAGCAGATCGCGGACTTGGAGGTGGCGGAGGGAGCAGCCAGCGGGGAAGATGAAAAATCAACGGCGCTTTTCAGCGCCACAATAAAGGGCATAGAAGTCAGGATACAACGTCGGTGTTCCGCCTGCCACTTCAAGCAGAAGGAGTTCGTGGAGAAGTCGAAGACGCACAGGTGCGAGGGCTGCAGGATGAAGCAACATTCGCTGTCTTTCTCCGCCAGCTTTGGCGGTAAAGCCACGGTCTCCACTGCGAGCGGCGATGAAACGGTGCAGCTATCCAGCTCGGCGCTCTCCACCTACCTGCGCGACGCCGGCCTCAGCAGCATGTCCAACGACGCAGACGCAGAGGCGATCGAGGATCATTTCTTGCAGTCTCCGCCAGTTGACCTCAAAGTTAACGTGGACGGTTTCCTACTGTCCATCCAGCCAGCAGAGGCCGGGCGGGCTGTCGGCGCGGAAGATCAGTGGGACACCGATGCAGACGAAGGCCAGGCACAGCCAGCGGAGCAAGGTGGTTCAGTTGCTTGAAGACCGTTCAGATTTCTGTTCCGTTAAAATAGATATATGGTTTGTCAAATGCTTTTATGTTCAGAAAACTGTTTATTTGTTCTTATTTAATTTCCACGTTCTCTAATTGCCTGTAATTAAGTGTTCAATAAATGTTTCCTTTTTCATCGAGTTCTTCTTGTATTGTCTACTTATATTCAGTGTGAAAAAAATTTATTTAAAAAAAAAAAGAAAAAAAGGAGAGTAATATATTAGCCTACTAAATATGATGTAGAATGACAATAAAAAGGAAAAACCACGATCAATGTCATTTGCTATCATATTGATTACATAAAGGGAATTTAAGCAGTCTTTTACTAGGAAATGCAAGTCCATTTTTAAAGTCAGTTATAGCCTATAATTTAACTTAAAGTGAGTCGAATCAGTAGGCCTATGCTTAAGTAATATTAAAGCATCTTCTGGACGACTAAGTATTTCAACCCAAAACAAATAATTTCTTTACGCAGGCTATTCCGTTTCTCCAAAACAACTTTGCAACTGCAAAAACACAAAGCGTGGAAAAAATTTTTATAAAACCGGTGTCATTTCGGTACTATCACTGAGAGTGTCCTATGTAAAAACATGTATTGCATATGTATATGAATTGTTATATAGGTACACAGAGTAAAGTTGATGTGAATGCAGAACACATTGTATTCTGTTTCTGTAACAAAAATTAATTTAACAAATCACTGTATTTTTAATTAACCTGAACTTACAGATCGATTAAAGCCACTGAACCAGCAGACTAAACTTTACCTCTGGACATGCAAGTTATTACAAAATTGTCTTGGACCGACTGTCTTTCAGTTGAAATAATTTTAAAAAATAGTTTTTTTTTTTTTTTTTAAACGTATTATTTTAAGCTATGTGCTTATGAAAATGCAAGTGAAAAAAGAAACGAATTAGCAACGGGTTTTTAGAAATATTTTATGCAGATATTATAATGTTCAGTCGGCTATTACATAATAATCTAGGCCTATTTGTGCTTACAAGCTTTAAGAGAATAAGTATTGTTAAAATAAGAAGGAAATGTGGCAATTTAACGATTCATTTGATTGGACTGAAAATACAGTTTTAAGATGAGACGCTCGGACAGACTTTAGGTTATGCATGAAGGCTGAATTCTGTTCATTTTTCGTGAGTTTATCAGGAACCGCGTGAGTAATTGCAGTATCAGCTGTATTTTCTCAATTTATTTATTACTTGATTTATTTCTGCATGATAGTACAGTAGAAGGCTTGAAGGCGAACGGGTTCATTTGTAGTGAAGCGTTATCAACAGCTTGGAATGATGGAAACGGTTAAGCTGGCCCCTCCCACTGAAAGCGATAGGACGGCACTCCTCAGTCCCCGATTAATTTGCATATCAGGGCTATAAATAGTCCAAGTTCTGCCGGCGCCCTTGTCTGAGAAAGCCAATTCGGAGTCCCAGGAAGAGGTCGAGTCTGCATCAGGTCGTGTCCGGTTAAGGAAGGATGTCCAGTCCTGCTAAAGTGCGAAAAGAGGGTGAAGACGCAGTGGAGGGATTCGTCTTTGACGTATCGCCCAGAAAGCTGTCTAAAAGCAGTTCTGCGTTCTTCACCGCCGTCCTTCAGAGCGCCAGGCAGGAGTACCACAGAGTGGTCGTTTTCGCCATGGAAAAGCAAGCCCTCTTCGTTCAAGCGGAAAAGAACGGCAACCCGGTGCGGCTGCGGAACGTCAGGCGAAGCTTGAGTAAGATATGACTGTTTATCCAGACCAGACTCACTCACTTGCATTCTGGCTCACTGATGAGTCGGCCGTGGGAGCTCGGTTTTAATTAAACGTGTTTGCTTGTTCTCCAGGCTTCTCTGATCCAGACGGCTTTGACGTACTGTGCTCTCGTGGGACCAGCGTAGAGGTGACCAGGCTGCCTTTTCTGCGGTGCGCGCCACCAAGCTGCAAAAAGATGACTGTAGCGGAGGTGAAGGCCCTAGGTCCGAGGCAGAAGGTGCGAGTCCCAGAGCTGACGTCTCAGAGCCATATTATCTCGCTCTCTTCGTGGTCAAAACGGAAAGCCAACTAATGTCGTGTTTGTGCTTTCTTTAGGTGAAGGAGGTCCGTGCAAAGGTTGCGTTGCAGGGCTCTGTGAGCAGAGTGGTCACGGTCAGCAACTCGGACTGTGAGCTGAAAGAGGTGACGATCTGCGACGGAACGGGGGAGATAAAGCTGACGTTGTGGGACACCTTCGTCAATGCTGCTGAGGCCGGCGTCTCTTACGCCTTCAAGAACCTGTCTACGAGAGAGCGAGACGGGTGCCTTTGCCTCTGTACTGGTCCGTCCAGCAGTATCGAGCAGATCGCGGACTTGGAGGTGGCGGAGGGAGCAGCCAGCGGGGAAGATGAAAAATCAACGGCGCTTTTCAGCGCCACAATAAAGGGCATAGAAGTCACGATACAACGCCGGTGTTCCGCCTGCCACTTCAAGCAGAAGGAGTTCGTGGAGAAGTCGAAGACGCACAGGTGCGAGGGCTGCAGGATGAAGCAACATGCGCTGTCTTTCTCCGCCAGCTTTGGCGGTAAAGCCACGGTCTCCACTGCGAGCGGCGATGAAACGGTGCAGCTATCCAGCTCGGCGCTCTCCACCTACCTGCGCGACGCCGGCCTCAGCAGCATGTCAAACGACGCAGAGGCGATCGAGGATCATTTTTTGCAGTCTCCGCCAGTTGACCTCAAAGTTAACGTGGACGGTTTCCTCCTGTCCATCCAGCCAGCAGAGGCCGGGCGGGCTGTCGGCGCGGAAGATCAGTGGGACACCGATGCAGACGAAGGCCAGGCACAGCCAGCGGAGCAAGGTGGTTCAGTTGCTTGAAGACCGTTCAGATTTCTGTTCCGTTAAAATAGATATATGGTTTGTCAAATGCTTTTATGTTCAGAAAACTGGTTATTTGTTCTTATTTAATTTCCACGTTCTCTAATTGCCTGTAATTAAGTGTTCAATAAATGTTTCCTTTTTCATCGAATCCTTTTTGTACTGTCTACTTATTTGATTGAAATCAAGGATTTCACATAGATTATTTAAGAAATATATTCTACTAAATATGGTATGTAATGTCAAGGTGATAAAAATAGAAAATCAATACGTGCTTACATATTGACTTGTATGAAAGTAATTTTTATGTATAACTAATAAATTTACGTCAGTTTAAGTCTATTAACTTAAAGTGAGTCGAATAGGCAGTATATATGATGAATTAATATCGTTTAGACGTAGGTTTTTGTGATGAAATTATTAAAAATCATTTTAATGAAATGAAAATAGCCTATCATGTTGTAAGCTCAGGCGGTTTCAACTAGGTCCGCTGCAAGGCCGAGGAGTCAGTGCTAGTAGCAATTACATTTCAGGTCCGTTTTCTCTTCAATCTTCACATTTTTGTAGTTTCCGTTGCAATGTTGTTTCGTAGAAATGTAATATACAAAGAAATCATTTTTATTCAGTCGAAATAGGTATAGGTTATACGCTGGGAAAGAGCTTAGGCTGATTTTGTCTTTTTTTTTTTTTTGGCAAGGTTATTGCATAAGTTAGGTTTTATGTTTATTTTTTTCTTCCTTTTTTGTACTAGCTAAAGCAAGCAGCTTAATTAACAGCTTGGCATTGCCGAAATGTGCTTGCTGTCTGGTCCGCCTGAAACGATGCACAGCCAGAGAAGCAGTTAACGGAGCAAGGCGATGCAGAGAGAGCAGTCGACTAGTCCCGCGATGGTTTAGTGGTTTGAATAATTTTCCTCTCACTTCAGATTAATTAAGAAGACAATTGTGTGCCAAAGGTATTTTTGTTGCAGTAGCTATAATAGCTGATTTTTTTATGTCTTTACTTCAATTTTCAGGATTGTGGTCAATAATTGTTTCATGGGCCATTTCTATTGTTTGCTTATTTTACAGAAAAAAAAAAAAAAAAAACCTTGAGCAACAGGCAACGGGATGATGTGTCTACTTTATAACACGTCTAAATTCAGCAGTTTCGTGTTCTCTAAGATTTTAGTCGATTTTTAAATCCTTTACTATCATTTAATATGGAATGATTAGTACCGAGAATTACATTATGCATAAGTAATCTTAACGCAAAAACAGTAGTAAAGTTCAAAAGTACATATGTTGTACACGTCTTTTGTCTGTCATTTAGTTTGTGTTATAATGTAATTTTACAGATTTATAATAATCTGTAAAATGTTTACATTGAAAACACTTTGGATTATTGTCTGCGTGTGCAAATCGAGTTCTGCTTTTTTCTTTACCTTCTTCATAAGGTAAATCAGTTGCAAATTATTACAAACGTGTAAAATTACATGAAAATAAACAAAATGTCAGACAAATTTTTTTTTGTAGCCCATACAACATAGGCATATATAGGCTACTTTTGAACTTCACTTTGGTTTTTACCTTAAAAAACTTATAAATAAGCCAATTGTCTATATAAATCATTCCATTTTAAATTATGTATTAAACAAACTTAAAAAAACAAATTAAATCTTAGAGAACACGAAACTGCTAAAATTTGAAGTCTTGTACTAATATAAAAGTAGCTTATAGCCTGCATCATCCCTTTGCTTGTCGATCAAGGTTTTATTTGTATTTATTTATTTTTTATTTTTATACACACTAGGGGTATACCATTTCTTTAATCGTTTATTTTAGTAAAATAAGCAGACAATATAAATAGAATTAGGCTTATGAAATATTTATTGACCATCGCTACATTTTACAGAAATGAAGAAAACTGAAGTTAAAGCAGAAAAAAATATAAAATATACATATTGATGTGGCAATATGTTGCGGTAAGTATAATTATGAATTCATTGTTAAGTGTGTTAATATGATAAACTTTGCTATAGGCTATAGTCCTGTGCAAGCAGGATTAATATGTATTGATTACTATAACCACTAGGGGAGCTGTAACGTGCTTGCAGACAACACGTGTCTCATTAGCAGGAAGCCATTTTGCTCCTATCTCGAAACGGTAAGAAACGTGTCTTCTTGTTTGGTCTACATAATCTTATTAATCTGTTTTTATTACTTATCATTCATAATATTGCTGATATAGTTTTAAGTATTTTGTATGTCAGACAATATGTTTGTATGGTTATTTTTGGCAAATGAGTGTGTTAAGGTGTTTATTAGTGAGTGAGGCCTGCGTTCACTCGTCCTGCCTTCACTCGTCCTGCCTTCATTGTAAACCTTAACAAAAAGTATGGAAATACTCATAATAGTAGGCCCATATGACGATTGATGTATATTTTACATGTTGCTAGATTAAATTAAAGGGTTTGGCGAGAAACACATGTAATTTAGGCTATTATTTATTATCTTTATTGGTTTCTTGAACAGAGCATTCCTTAAAGGTCTCTATGGGTGAATTATTATTTTTTTAAATGTTTTCTGAGGTGCACTAATATTGTTAGTATGATTTTTATATTTAAAATTTAGAAATAAAATGGATTTTTATAGCTTGATATAAGCCCTCTGGCTTGAATGCTCTGTTTGAAGGGGCGTGTACGTCTGCTGTGAGACTCAGAGTACACGACAACTGTTGTGATTGGCTGACATCTTTGCATTCGAAATGCGTATTACGAAAAGCGTATGTGGAACCCCTCTCAATTTTTTTGACTATTACAGCTGTCAAGGTTAACGAATTGTGGAAGCATTGGTTATAGCATTAGTTTTGAGATCTTTTCCCATCACATGAAAGGCTGCAGTTATGAGCATTGAGTAGATAAGTCTGTTTATCACATGAATCCAGTGATTTCGTCATTGCAAATCGTTTTCTCTCACAAAAATGCTTTCACCACAATTAACAGCAAACACAATATCGACGTGAATACAGTAAGAGCTTCGTTGTGCAGTATGACAGCGTCATTCATTACAACGGCAGTTCGGGCAAGTATGCAGATACACTTGCCATGTGTGATTGACAACTCTGAACAAAATAAAGGGACAGTTCTTTGACCGCTCTCTGTAGTTAAATCAAAATTTAAATAAAAGATTTGTTTCATGTTAGTAAGAGAAACAAAGTGAAGTTGACCGTTTCACTGGCTTGATTCACTGATGCATAAACAGTATTAAGCAATTTGGAAAGAAAGTCTGTGTGAACTTGAATAATTAATAACACATCAGAAATTAATTAACTGTTAATTAATTAATGAGTTCTGAACACTCACAGTGTTACTCACTGTTTCTGGCGGTGCTGTCGAATCCATATCGCAAAAGTCTGTTTGTTAAGCCTGTGCTGACATTGCGACTGAATTAAATGTAAAAAAATAAAATAATACTAAACTGAATACATTTTCTCAATTCTGGAGGCGGGCAAAGCAGAGAAAGGGGAGATAACCTTTCCCCTCATGACAACATAACGGGAAGATTCCAGATCGGTGCGTCTGAGCTCTCATTTTCTCAAAGACAGAGCAGGACACCCAGGGCTTGGTTTACACCTATCAAAATTACTAGCCACTGGGGGACCATAGACCCATAAAGTGAAATTTTCATGTCATGGGATGGGACCTTTAACCAGGGGTGTCGGACTGGGGGTAAAAGCAGTACTGATTACCAGGGCCCCAATGTACACATGTACACATTTCCATTGCCAGCACTTAGTGTCCGATACCTTAAAGGGATAGTTCACCCAAAAATGAAAATTCTATCATCGTTTACTCCCCCTCAAGTTGTTCCAAACCTGTATGAGTTTCTTTGTTCTGTTGAACACAAAGGAAGATATTTGGAAGAATGACAGAATCAAACAGATCTCGGTCCCCATTGACTTGCATAGTAGGAAAAAATATATATTATGTTAGTCATTGGGGACCGCGATCTGTTTGGTTACAAACATTCTTCCAAATATCTTCCTTTGTGTTTAGCAGAACAAAGAAACTCATACAGGTTTGGAAGAACTTGAGGGTGAGTAAACAATGATAGAATTTTGAACTATCCCTTTAAAGACATTGCTATTGCTAAATTGCTATGCCATTGCTACACTTTCTATGCTATGACTGCTCCACAGACTTCTTGTTGTAAATTTTGCTCACATACACACAAACCTGGAAACCCCTTAATGATTGAAATTTTTATAATAATTTAGTAAAGAGTAATCAATATTTTGTGAACTGAATGTAATGTTTTTCCCTGTGTTTTCAGAAGACTCTCAGAACTCATCTAAGGTAAGTCATATTGAACCATGATTTCTCATTGTGAAAATATAGGCAATACAAGAAGCTCATTGTAAAGGTTACCTTGGATCCTTTTAAAGTCTTAAAGTATTCAATAACATATGTAACAGTTAAGGTTAGGAAAAGTCTCAAATAGTCTTATTTTTAATGAAGAGGGGACTAAAATTATACATGACACTTTTGTAAATGTAATAATGTAATTTTTGTTTGAATGATTTGTGATGTAAGCTACTTTTGTCATTTTGCATGTCATTTATTCATCTTTACTGACTGAATTTTTTTATTAAATTAATTAGTTTAATGATTCAGTAACCCATTGAGAAAGTTGGTCATTTGCTTCTCTCCCTGAATGAATCAGCCATTGGTTGAATGGATGACTTGCTGATTAAATGTCTTGCCTCCACCTGCTGGCATTTTTTGTGTACAAATGTTAAAATAAGAAATTGAATTTTTTAATTTCATATACATTTCCTATTTAAATATTTAAAAAAATTAGTAGCATATAATGCACTATAAATATATTAAGCTACTTCTTATGCTACTTCTGTGTGACCTCTGTATCTGTGTAAAGTTGGATTTTGTTAATGATTTCATTTTATTGGCAACAGTCCTGTATGGCGTTATTGTATTTGAATTTCATTTAAATTTTAGAATTTTTTGTCAGTGATGTATAGGGTAAATCTAATAGGATTAGAAATATTGGCAAACATTGCCATTTGAAATGGTTCATTTCTGTCACTGTTTTGAACTGACCACAGCATAGAATATTTAAAAAATGTATGTCTTTTTGAGTCAGCTGTCCTCAACAGGCATAAACCAGCACAAAAAGACCCTATAAAATATCATCTTACTTTCAAAAAAAACTTCAGTTATTGGAATAATTTGTCAGTATTGCAAACTTGCTAATGTTCAGTATTAATTTATTTAATTTATTAATAAACAGTTGCTTAATGGTTTAGGTGAAGGTAAACTGTTGAGAAAGAAAATGGATGTGTAACAGTATATTGTTCCACAGTAGTTTGTCACTGCTTTCTGTCATGAATATTAATAAAATAAAATAAACACACTTGATTTAACACCGATCTGTTAGATTTAATTTAAATAGTGGAAATTATACACTGTTGTTTTAAATATTTTGATTATTCAGTTTCAGGCTTACCTGTAAAAAATTATAAAGCACTGTTTTTCATTTTTATCTTTTTTTCTATTATATTTTTATTTTTTAAATTTGTTTTCTGTGATGATTTAGTTAACTACAAAATAACTCCAATCATAAATAGGTCTATTTGGAAAAAAAATATTATTAAAGTAATTTATCACAATATCCATTGAAGAAAAACAAAAAATATAGCAATGTGAGTTTTTTTTTCCAATATTGTGCAGCCCTAGTATGAATGTTATATAGAAAAAATTTCAGACTAGTGAGTAAAATAAAGTGTAGTAATGCACTGTACTAAACTGTTTGGTGTCTCTGTCTTTTTTGTAATTTCAGATGCCACGT
The DNA here is from genome assembly GCF_003368295.1 of Carassius auratus. NCBI lineage: Eukaryota > Metazoa > Chordata > Actinopteri > Cypriniformes > Cyprinidae > Carassius > Carassius auratus. The sequence goes on along the minus strand of NW_020528814.1, from coordinate 9,158 downwards.
GGAAAGGGTTTCCGCAGGTCCCAGGCGGCCAAGAGGAGGAATGCTGAGCGTTACACGCTCGGTTCCTTCATGGATGTCATTGAGGTTATGCCTCCTTTAAAACAAAAGGCTGCTCCCCACAGCTCTGACAAACAGAGCCATGAGAACGCTGACAGAGAGAATGCCGACAGAGAGAACGCTCACAGAGAAAACTGTTTGAATTGCCGTAAGGCTCCTGAAAATGTTCCAAACTCTATCACAAATGTTCCAAAGTCTGCTACAAGTGTTGCCAAAAGTGTTCCAAAGTCTACCAAAAGTGTTCCAAAGTCTGCCACAAGTGTTACTAAAAGTGTTCCAAAGTCTGCCACAAGTGTTACTAAAAGTGTTCCAAAGTCTGCCACAAGTGTTACTAAAAGTGTTCCAAAGTCTGCCACAAGTGTTACTAAAAGTGTTCCAGAGTCTGCCACAAGTGTTCCAGTGTCTAGCAAAAGCTGGAGTGATGTTACCAGAGCTTCACTTGTCAATAACTCTGGTTATTTTCCACAGAAAGTCATATGTGGTTCTTTCCATCAGGGTGATGCGCGATTTGGTTCGAACAGAAACCGTCAGTGTGCAGTGAACAGTATCACAGCAGTCATGACGAGTGTGCTGAAGGATGTGCTGACGTGGACAACAGAGGACCTGAATGCTGTTCTGTTGCATGGAGATGAGCTGTATACATCAATGACACTGCAGGGGCAGATCCACGATCGAACAGGGCTGGGTCATATTTCTGTTGCAGAAATGCCAAGACTGCACACACTTGATAACACAACATTCTCAATAAAGCATGGAGAATCTTTCTGTGGTGTTATTGGTGTTGATGTCTATGATGAATCATTGCGAGATGTGTCTATGTCTATAGAAGAAGCACTTCAAAGGGCTCTGCTTCAGTATGATGCATGTTTGTTAAACATTAAACATTACATTTGTGCAGTCATAAAGGCAGGGACAGTATTTGCTCTAGTGGATCCCCATTCACGTAATGGTAAAGGTTTACCTGAGCCTTATGGAAGAAGCATAATACTTTACTGTGATGACATATACATGTTGTTTAATCATGTTAGTAGCCTTGCCTTGTCACTGAATGCCCAGGGAACACATTTTGAAGTGACCTCTGTGAAAGCAACAGTAATTGGTAAGACCACAACTATCGAGGCAAGTTCTAAGTCTGGTCAAGAAGGCAGGGGCAAATATGTTTCACATGCAACCACCGAGATGGAAAGTAAGTGTATCGGACGGTGTGGTAAACGCACTCGTAAAGATAAAGTAGCAAGTCTTACACATGTTTCATCTACAAGCTCGGAGCACAGTAAGTGTATCAAAGATCACGATCAACACACACTTGTAAACAAACAAATCAGTGTTTGCACATTGGATCAGACATGCCTGGATTCACGTAAGAAAAACAGTCATTTGAAAACTGAGCCAAAACTTGCATATGTGAGCAAGCTGCATGATCATTTATTCATCGCTGATGATGTAATCGGAGGTACAGTAGGCACTGTGTTGAATTTCCAGCCTATAATGTCTGCCGATCAGGACGCTAATTTATCAATGAATGATGACGTAATTATTGAAGAGACTGTAGGCACTAAGTTCACTTTTCAGCCTTTAATGTCTGTGGATCAGGACGCTAATTTATCAATGAATGATGACGTAATTATTGGAGAGACAGTACGTAGGCCTGCTGAGCGCAGTTTCGAAGCTGTAACATTTGCTGAGCAGGACGCTCATTTATCAATAGATGATGACATCATTTTTGGAGATACAGTAGGTACTGAGTTCAGCTTCCAACCTTTAATGTCTGCAGATCAGGATGCTTTGTGTACACGTTTACGACTGACTAATGAAAGCATTGGTGTTGAAGGCACACATTTTGGTTCTTTAGGAGTACCATGCAAAACAATATCTATTAAATCGGATGGTAATTGCATGTTTAGATCAATAGCACACTCAGTATGTGGCAATCAAGAGAAACACCTGATAATTAGACGTGCAGTTGTGAAACATCTTGAAGCTAACAGTTCTAAATTTGAGAGATATTTAAGAGAAGAGTATAGATCAATGAAAGATTATTTGACACAGTCTAAAATGAATTTTTCTGGAACGTGGGGCAGTCATGTGGAATTATTTTGTGCAGCTGACCTTTTAAAAATAAATGTAATGACTTTTAATGATAAGAGATGGAATTTACACGTCCCTACTGAACAGGTTTTTACAGATAATGCAATCTATTTGAAGCACTGCAATGGAAATCACTATGAAGTTGTTACTTGTGTTAAACATAAAAATCAAGAAAATGTATGTTCAAAAGCATGTAACATTGAAGTGGATGATCAGAGCACAAGTCGCAATTTGCGAAAAAGGAAATTAAATGACACAGAAGAGTATTCTAAAAGTAAAAGAGAACGTCAGAGATACCACAGCGACTCCAATTTCAGACAGAAAAAAACTGAGAACATTAGAACGAAATACTGTGAAGACAGTGATTACAGGCAGAAAAAGATTCAGGACATCAGAAAGAAATACGGTGAAGACAGTGATTACAGGCAGAAAAAGATTCAGGACATCAGAAAGAAATACGGTGAAGACAGTGATTACAGGCAGAAAAAGATTCAGGACATCAGAAAGAAATACGGTGAAGACAGTGATTACAGGCAGAAAAAGATTCAGGACATCAGAAAGAAATACGGTGAAGACAGTGATTACAGGCAGAAAAAGATTGAGAACATCAGAACGAAATACTGTGAAGACAGTGAATATAGGCAGAAAAAGATTGAGAACATCAGAAAGAAATACGGTGAAGACAGTGATTTCAAGGAGAAAAAATTGGAAAATCTTAGAGATAAATATAAGAGCAATATCAATGTACAACAGTCAAAACGTGAAAGATCAAAGGATAAATATCACGGAAACCCGAACTTTAAAGCAAGTGTATGTGAATATTCAAAGAATAAATACAGCAAAAACCCCACCTTTAAAGCAAGCGTACGTGAATACTCTAAAAATAAATATCATGACAATGAAAATTTCAGAATGAGTATAATACAAAAAAGAGCTGAAAGTTCTGCAAAACAGAAGGACAGACAGAAAGATATCGATTTTACTATTAATCAGTTTCATCAAGAAGTCAGTACAGGTCCAGAATTTGTTTGCAGTGTTTGTCATCGTTTATTGTTCAGAAAACAAGTTATTGAATGTAAAAGAGATTGCTATAAAATCAGAGGTCAGCAAATTACAGATTTGGCTGAAAGATGTATTACAGAAAAGTATTTACACATATGCAATACTGAATGTGAAAATAGATGCAAGTTATCAGGTAATTCAGCTTGTAAATTGTGGATTTGCTATACATGTCATCGTAAAATTCTGGGTGGAAAATTGCCTGAAGAGAGTATTGCCAACAACATGCATCTGGTGGACATTCCAAAAGAACTAAAAGGTCTAAACTCATTGGAGGAACATCTTATTGCCCGCAATATTCCTTTTATGAAGTTGCTTTGTCTTCCACGTGGAAAACAGAAAGGCTGTCATGGCCCAGTCGTCACCGTTCCTGTTAATACTGCAGTTGTCTCAAATATTCTTCCACGTAATGAATGTGATGATCACATGATAAAAATAAAACTGAAACGGAAATTAACATATAAAGGCCATTATGAATATAAATATGTCAGCACTGATCGTGTCAGACATGCATTGTCTTATTTGATGAGACATAACAAGTGGTATAATGATGTGGAGTTTAATGAGCAGTGGATAAACTCTTTGAATGCAGCTGATGAAGTTGAAAATTGTGATGATGATTTTGAAATGGAGGAACAAGATGTAACAGACAAAAATGAAGATGAGAAAGTAGTTCAAGATGATCCAGAAGAAGACATAACATATATTAAAGAACAAAGTGGTCTTTTGTCAGATACATCGCTGCAACCTGTTGATCTGGGTTCAGAGATAATAGATCAACATTTTCATGATGTGCTGAATGTAGCACCAGCTGAAGGTAACAGTCCTATTAGACTGCTATCCGATAAATCCAATGAGGCAAAGTGTTTCCCTGTTCTCTATCCTATTGGTGGCCCGACATTCCATGATGAAAGACCAGAAAAAATCACATTGTCAAGATACCTGAATGCAAGATTACTAAATGCAGATGGACGTTTTGCACAGAGCACAGACTTCATTTTTTATGCACAATATTTATCAGAACTTGATCAAATTGTATCCAATGTCTCAATTGCACTTAGGAAAGGCTCTGAGAAAAATTGCTTAAAAGTAACAGCAGATATGCTAACAAACTCTGATTCCTTGAAAAGAATATTAAATTATGATGAAGGATATAAGTTCTTAAGACCGGTAAGAGGGACACCTCCCTATTGGATGTCTACGCAAAAAGATCTGTTTGCCCTAATTAGACAACTAGGCATACCTACTTTTTTTGCATCTTTTAGTTCTGCTGATCTGAGATGGCCTGAAATGATGAACACTATTATTAAGCAAGAGGGGAAACAAATAAATGTCGATGAGCTTGACTGGTCTGAAAAATGTGGACTCATAAGACGAAATCCTGTCACTGCAGCAAGGATGTTTGATCACAGATGGCATTGTTTTCTAAAAAATGTCATAATGTCTCCAGCAAAGCCTATCGGCGAGATAAAAGACTACTTTTATCGTGTTGAATTTCAACAACGTGGTTCTCCTCATGTTCACTGTCTGTTTTGGGTGGAAGATGCTCCGAAGCTCAATGATCATGATGCAGACAATGATGCTCTGGTTGCTGACTTTATTGACACGTACATCACTTGTGAGACACCACCAGAAAATGACACTGTACTTTACGAGACAGTGAACAGTGTCCAGAAGCACAGTACAAGACATTCAAAAACATGTCGTAAGAAAAATACAGTTTGTAGATTTAATTTTCCAAGACCGCCATCTAGTCGGACCTTCATTACAAGAGAAACCAATGCAGATGAGTTAAAAGGCAATGGTGAAGATACAACAGCAAATGCAATCATAAAGAAAGTGAAAACCGCTTTAAACTCTGATGTGAATTTTGATTCGGTTGATGCCTTTTTTTCATCTATTGGGATTAATCAAACTATGTTTGAAAAAGCATACAACGAATGTTCCAAAAAGAAAAGTATTGTCTTAAAAAGAAATCCAAAAGATGTTTGGGTAAATCAGTATAACAGAGATTTAATGCGTGCTTGGCAAGGCAATATGGATATTCAGTATGTTACAGATGCTTTTTCTGTAGTGGTCTACATACTAAGTTACATTACAAAAGCAGAACAAGAAATGGGACTCCTGCTTCAACGTGCACAAAATGAAGCGATGAATGGAAATCTTGAAGTTAAAGAATCATTAAAACAGTTGGGAAGTATCTATCTTCACAACAGAGAAATTTCAGCTCAAGAGGCAGTGTACAGACTGACAGGCATGCATTTGAAGGAATGTTCCCGTAAAGTACAATTTATTCCAATAGGACAAAACCCTGTAAAGATGAGTTTGCCTTTGCATATACTCCAAAACAAAATGGAAAATGACCAGTCTGATGATGAAAGCTATTTGTGGATGACAAGTGTCACTGACAGGTACAAGAACAGACCAGAGAAAGAACCTCTGGAAAATCTATGTCTTGCCAGTTTTTGTTCGGAATACAGAGTTCTGACAAAATCAGAGGTTTCCTCACAAAAAAAAACAGCAGAAAATGAATTAATTAAACTCAATAACAATAACGGTCATGTAAAACGGAGGACACGGACTGAACCTGCAGTAGTGAGGTATCCAAGATTTTCTCCCACAAAAGATCCAGAAAAATATTATCATTCATTATTGCAGCTTTTCTTTCCACATTATGATGACTCTGATCTGAAGCCTAGCAAGTATGACACATATGAGGAGTTTTACAACAGCGGTGTCATAAAAATGGGTTCTGAAGTGAAACAAGTCAAACTGATTGTTGATGGCAACAGAGCATTGTTTGAAAAGGAAAGTGACAAAATAGACAGAGCTAAACAGCTTTTGGAACAGGATATTGATTTGGAAGATGCTTGGGCCCAGATTTGCCCTGAAACCGAAAAACAGCGTGATGAATGCATCGAACTGATGAAGGATAAACTATTGCTCGATGAAGATGACAGTCAAGAACTTATTCCAGATCTTACAGCAAACCCTCAAACTGTGTGTACCATTGAAACAAACCACACTACAATGCCTAGAGAGGAGGCACTGCATTTACTAAGGTCATTAAACAAGGAACAATCTGCTGTGTTCTACAAAGTACGGAAATGGTGTTTACAGAAATTACTAGGACAAAACCCAGAACCATTTCGATTATTTCTTACTGGTGGAGCAGGTACAGGAAAAAGTCATCTAATTAAAGCAATACAATATGAATCTTGCAGACTATTATCTCAACTTTCTGAGAATCCTGATGACATTACTGTACTTTTGACAGCTTCAACCGGAGTTGCTAGCTTTGGCATTGGAGGAGGAACTATACATAATAAACTTTCAATTGGTGCAAATGCGAGACTGCCATATCAGCCTCTTAGCGATGACAAAATAAACTCGTTGCGTACAAAATTGGGTACTTTGCAAATTTTGATTATTGATGAAGTGTCCATGGTTGACCATCGTCTTTTGTCATACATTCATGGAAGGTTGCGACAAATAAAACAAACTGGTGACTACTCTCTCTTTGGGAAAGTCAGTATTCTTTGTGTTGGGGATTTCTATCAACTTCCTCCCGTAAAAGGAACCGCTCTCTATGCTGATACAAAGGGAGTGAACCTATGGGAAAAGAACTTTGAACTTGCTGAATTAACTAAAGTTGTTCGACAACAAGATTCAAGTTTTGCTGAAATGTTAAATCGGCTCAGAGTACATAAGAAAAATGAATGTCTTACCACCAATGACATTGGTATGTTAAAAAAATGTGAATCAGGAGATAAGTGTAATGATATTCACATATTTGCTACAAATGCTGAAGTTGATAAATATAACATTGGAAAGGCTACATGAATGTTGCCCAGAGGCAATTAGTATAAACGCTCAAGATTACGTCAAAAATTCAAAAACTGGACGAATGGAACGTAAAGTTGGATTTCATGCAAAAGTTTTCAACTCATCTTTGTCTAAATGTGTTTCCCTGGGTATTGGAGCAAGAGTTATGCTGAAAAAAAATATTGAGGTTGCTGATGGTCTTGTCAATGGAGCGTTTGGCACAGTTGTCCACATAAGTGAAAGTCAAAACAATGATAATGATTTCCCATCAGCTATACACGTGGAGTTTGATGATCCAAATGTCGGTAAAATTCAGAGATCTAAAACATGCCATAGATTTTCCCAGAATTCAACAGTAATTGAAGTACAAGAAGATCAAGTCACAAATGATGGTGGTATAAGGCGTCAGTTTCCTCTCAGATTGGCATGGGCATGCACAGTTCATAAAGTGCAAGGACTCACAGTAGACAGAGCTGTTGTATCACTTAAGAAAATCTTTACAGCAGGGCAAGCATATGTTGCATTGAGCAGAGTAAGATCTCTCAGTGGCTTAATAATTGAGGACTTTAAAGACTCTGCCATATTTTGTAATGACAAAATTGAGTTGGCTATGAAAGATATGCCAAAATTGTCTATGGAAAAGGACAGTTTCACTGAATCACTTGGTAGATTCAAATTAGCATTGCTTAATGTACCAAAGTCTGAAAGCTCATTTTCAGGATGTTCTTGCACATACAGTTTTAATGGATGCTGATTGTATTTGTTTGACAGAAACCTGGCTAAATGCTGATGGACAAAGCACAAGAACCACAAATACCAGAATTTGTGTTTCAAGCACAATCCAAGAGCTAACTGTTATGACAATTAGTACAGCTCTTTATACTGAATTAAAACATCAGAGAGGGGGTGGAGTTGGGTTGTATTGTTCTGAGAAAATTGAGTGTAATATTTTTACTCCTGAGTACTGGAACTTAGAATGTTTATATTTTATAGTTCCACATGTCAATTTGACTGCTGCACTTTTGTATAGGCCCAATACATATAAATTGACATGTTTCGACAGCAGCTATTACATGTCATTGAAGAGATAGAAAAGCATCCAGGACAGAAAAATGATAATGGGAGACTTTAATGAAGACATAGTTACTTCATCTACAGTTATGAAATTAATGGAACAACATGGATACAATCAACATGGTTACAAATACAACACACAGAAAAAGGGAACCTTGAATGAGTTCTATGTTATACAAAAAGATATAGTTAGGCATAAGTGTCCAATGTGTGGCAAACTTACTATAGTTGTTCAATTCATGGGCCAATACTCGGATGTTCACTGTTGTGATCTAATAATGAATGAGGTAAATGTGTAAAGCTCCGCACTGCGCAGTGGGGGGGGGGGGGGGATGGGTTAGGGTAGGCAAGACATGAAAAGGAGCGGCTCCCTAGGGCTGGGTAGGGTACTAGGATACTGGGCTTGGCTGACACAAGGGGTTGAATTTGGTACAGGATTTAAATTTTTTTAAGTTTGCAGTCTTTAGCAACTTTGAAAATCAATTTAATTATGATTCAAGCAAACCTTTAATTTTTCAACTTCCTCCTCAAGTTGGAAAAGGTAATTTGCGCTCACATGTTGTGTTCCTTGGATGTACTAGCCATTTTTCAAGCTCCCTCTATAGAATCAAACCATAATTCCATGTTATACATGGTCACCATGTTAGGCATGTAAAGTACTACTTAACTGTTTGCTACAAATATACACCTGCTACTTATGACTTGTTTTGTGCTCCAGGGTCACAAATATGTTTGTTTTTAGCTGTACCAATCAACCCCATAATTCATAGACACAGGAATGGATTTTGAGTACAACATATTGTCAATTTAACACTTTTTATTTTGTTGTTAAACCAGTACAATGGATAATTTTGCTATGTCATTTTTTTTTAATTTCCATTCCATTCATAGCAGTAAATGGCAAAAAAAATATTTGTATTTTTTTTTTCACAAATATGTTTGTTTTTAGCTGTTTTTTCAACCCCAATTCAATACACAGGAATGGATTTTGAGTACAACATAGTGTCAATTTAACACTTTTTATTTTGTTGTTAAACCAGTACAATGGATATTTT
>NW_020528813.1:0-29563 GCF_003368295.1 Carassius auratus | reverse complement strand
TTCATGACAACATAACGGGAAGATTCCAGATCGGTGCGTCTGAGCTCTCATTTTCTCAAAGACAGAGCAGGACACCCAGGGCTTGGTTTACACCTATCAAAATTACTAGCCACTGGGGGACCATAGACCCATAAAGTGAAATTTTCATGTCATGGGATGGGACCTTTAACCAGGGGTGTCGGACTGGGGGTAAAAGCAGTACTGATTACCAGGGCCCAATGTACACATGTACACATTTCCATTGCCAGCACTTAGTGTCCGATACCTTAAAGGGATAGTTCACCCAAAAATGAAAATTCTATCATCGTTTACTCCCCCTCAAGTTGTTCCAAACCTGTATGAGTTTCTTTGTTCTGTTGAACACAAAGGAAGATATTTGGAAGAATGACAGAATCAAACAGATCTCGGTCCCCATTGACTTGCATAGTAGGAAAAAATATATATTATGTTAGTCATTGGGGACCGCGATCTGTTTGGTTACAAACATTCTTCCAAATATCTTCCTTTGTGTTTAGCAGAACAAAGAAACTCATACAGGTTTGGAAGAACTTGAGGGTGAGTAAACAATGATAGAATTTTGAACTATCCCTTTAAAGACATTGCTATTGCTAAATTGCTATGCCATTGCTACACTTTCTATGCTATGACTGCTCCACAGACTTCTTGTTGTAAATTTTGCTCACATACACACAAACCTGGAAACCCCTTAATGATTGAAATTTTTATAATAATTTAGTAAAGAGTAATCAATATTTTGTGAACTGAATGTAATGTTTTTCCCTGTGTTTTCAGAAGACTCTCAGAACTCATCTAAGGTAAGTCATATTGAACCATGATTTCTCATTGTGAAAATATAGGCAATACAAGAAGCTCATTGTAAAGGTTACCTTGGATCCTTTTAAAGTCTTAAAGTATTCAATAACATATGTAACAGTTAAGGTTAGGAAAAGTCTCAAATAGTCTTATTTTTAATGAAGAGGGGACTAAAATTATACATGACACTTTTGTAAATGTAATAATGTAATTTTTGTTTGAATGATTTGTGATGTAAGCTACTTTTGTCATTTTGCATGTCATTTATTCATCTTTACTGACTGAATTTTTTTATTAAATTAATTAGTTTAATGATTCAGTAACCCATTGAGAAAGTTGGTCATTTGCTTCTCTCCCTGAATGAATCAGCCATTGGTTGAATGGATGACTTGCTGATTAAATGTCTTGCCTCCACCTGCTGGCATTTTTTGTGTACAAATGTTAAAATAAGAAATTGAATTTTTAATTTCATATACATTTCCTATTTAAATATTTAAAAAAATTAGTAGCATATAATGCACTATAAATATATTAAGCTACTTCTTATGCTACTTCTGTGTGACCTCTGTATCTGTGTAAAGTTGGATTTTGTTAATGATTTCATTTTATTGGCAACAGTCCTGTATGGCGTTATTGTATTTGAATTTCATTTAAATTTTAGAATTTTTTGTCAGTGATGTATAGGGTAAATCTAATAGGATTAGAAATATTGGCAAACATTGCCATTTGAAATGGTTCATTTCTGTCACTGTTTTGAACTGACCACAGCATAGAATATTTAAAAATGTATGTCTTTTTGAGTCAGCTGTCCTCAACAGGCATAAACCAGCACAAAAAGACCCTATAAAATATCATCTTACTTTCAAAAAAAACTTCAGTTATTGGAATAATTTGTCAGTATTGCAAACTTGCTAATGTTCAGTATTAATTTATTTAATTTATTAATAAACAGTTGCTTAATGGTTTAGGTGAAGGTAAACTGTTGAGAAAGAAAATGGATGTGTAACAGTATATTGTTCCACAGTAGTTTGTCACTGCTTTCTGTCATGAATATTAATAAAATAAAATAAACACACTTGATTTAACACCGATCTGTTAGATTTAATTTAAATAGTGGAAATTATACACTGTTGTTTTAAATATTTTGATTATTCAGTTTCAGGCTTACCTGTAAAAAATTATAAAGCACTGTTTTTCATTTTTATCTTTTTTTCTATTATATTTTTATTTTTTAAATTTGTTTTCTGTGATGATTTAGTTAACTACAAAATAACTCCAATCATAAATAGGTCTATTTGGAAAAAAAATATTATTAAAGTAATTTATCACAATATCCATTGAAGAAAAACAAAAAATATAGCAATGTGAGTTTTTTTTTCCAATATTGTGCAGCCCTAGTATGAATGTTATATAGAAAAAATTTCAGACTAGTGAGTAAAATAAAGTGTAGTAATGCACTGTACTAAACTGTTTGGTGTCTCTGTCTTTTTTGTAATTTCAGATGCCACGTGGAAAGGGTTTCCGCGGTCCCAGGCGGCCAAGAGGAGGAATGCTGAGCGTTACACGCTCGGTTCCTTCATGGATGTCATTGAGGTTATGCCTCCTTTAAAACAAAAGGCTGCTCCCCACAGCTCTGACAAACAGAGCCATGAGAACGCTGACAGAGAGAATGCCGACAGAGAGAACGCTCACAGAGAAAACTGTTTGAATTGCCGTAAGGCTCCTGAAAATGTTCCAAACTCTATCACAAATGTTCCAAAGTCTGCTACAAGTGTTGCCAAAAGTGTTCCAAAGTCTACCAAAAGTGTTCCAAAGTCTGCCACAAGTGTTACTAAAAGTGTTCCAAAGTCTGCCACAAGTGTTACTAAAAGTGTTCCAAAGTCTGCCACAAGTGTTACTAAAAGTGTTCCAAAGTCTGCCACAAGTGTTACTAAAAGTGTTCCAGAGTCTGCCACAAGTGTTCCAGTGTCTAGCAAAAGCTGGAGTGATGTTACCAGAGCTTCACTTGTCAATAACTCTGGTTATTTTCCACAGAAAGTCATACGTGGTTCTTTCCATCAGGGTGATGCGCGATTTGGTTCGAACAGAAACCGTCAGTGTGCAGTGAACAGTATCACAGCAGTCATGACGAGTGTGCTGAAGGATGTGCTGACGTGGACAACAGAGGACCTGAATGCTGTTCTGTTGCATGGAGATGAGCTGTACACATCAATGACACTGCAGGGGCAGATCCACGATCGAACAGGGCTGGGTCATATTTCTGTTGCAGAAATGCCAAGACTGCACACACTTGATAACACAACATTCTCAATAAAGCATGGAGAATCTTTCTGTGGTGTTATTGGTGTTGATGTCTATGATGAATCATTGCGAGATGTGTCTATGTCTATAGAAGAAGCACTTCAAAGGGCTCTGCTTCAGTATGATGCATGTTTGTTAAACATTAAACATTACATTTGTGCAGTCATAAAGGCAGGACAGTATTTGCTCTAGTGGATCCCCATTCACGTAATGGTAAAGGTTTACCTGAGCCTTATGGAAGAAGCATAATACTTTACTGTGATGACATATACATGTTGTTTAATCATGTTAGTAGCCTTGCCTTGTCACTGAATGCCCAGGGAACACATTTGAAGTGACCTCTGTGAAAGCAACAGTAATTGGTAAGACCACAACTATCGAGGCAAGTTCTAAGTCTGGTCAAGAAGGCAGGGGCAAATATGTTTCACATGCAACCACCGAGATGGAAAGTAAGTGTATCGGACGGTGTGGTAAACGCACTCGTAAAGATAAAGTAGCAAGTCTTACACATGTTTCATCTACAAGCTCGGAGCACAGTAAGTGTATCAAAGATCACGATCAACACACACTTGTAAACAAACAAATCAGTGTTTGCACATTGGATCAGACATGCCTGGATTCACGTAAGAAAAACAGTCATTTGAAAACTGAGCCAAAACTTGCATATGTGAGCAAGCTGCATGATCATTTATTCATCGCTGATGATGTAATCGGAGGTACAGTAGGCACTGTGTTGAATTTCCAGCCTATAATGTCTGCCGATCAGGACGCTAATTTATCAATGAATGATGACGTAATTATTGAAGAGACTGTAGGCACTAAGTTCACTTTTCAGCCTTTAATGTCTGTGGATCAGGACGCTAATTTATCAATGAATGATGACGTAATTATTGGAGAGACAGTACGTAGGCCTGCTGAGCGCAGTTTCGAAGCTGTAACATTTGCTGAGCAGGACGCTCATTTATCAATAGATGATGACATCATTTTTGGAGATACAGTAGGTACTGAGTTCAGCTTCCAACCTTTAATGTCTGCAGATCAGGATGCTTTGTGTACACGTTTACGACTGACTAATGAAAGCATTGGTGTTGAAGGCACACATTTTGGTTCTTTAGGAGTACCATGCAAAACAATATCTATTAAATCGGATGGTAATTGCATGTTTAGATCAATAGCACACTCAGTATGTGGCAATCAAGAGAAACACCTGATAATTAGACGTGCAGTTGTGAAACATCTTGAAGCTAACAGTTCTAAATTTGAGAGATATTTAAGAGAAGAGTATAGATCAATGAAAGATTATTTGACACAGTCTAAAATGAATTTTTCTGGAACGTGGGGCAGTCATGTGGAATTATTTTGTGCAGCTGACCTTTTAAAAATAAATGTAATGACTTTTAATGATAAGAGATGGAATTTACACGTCCCTACTGAACAGGTTTTTACAGATAATGCAATCTATTTGAAGCACTGCAATGGAAATCACTATGAAGTTGTTACTTGTGTTAAACATAAAAATCAAGAAAATGTATGTTCAAAAGCATGTAACATTGAAGTGGATGATCAGAGCACAAGTCGCAATTTGCGAAAAAGGAAATTAAATGACACAGAAGAGTATTCTAAAAGTAAAAGAGAACGTCAGAGATACCACAGCGACTCCAATTTCAGACAGAAAAAAACTGAGAACATTAGAACGAAATACTGTGAAGACAGTGATTACAGGCAGAAAAAGATTCAGGACATCAGAAAGAAATACGGTGAAGACAGTGATTACAGGCAGAAAAAGATTCAGGACATCAGAAAGAAATACGGTGAAGACAGTGATTACAGGCAGAAAAAGATTCAGGACATCAGAAAGAAATACGGTGAAGACAGTGATTACAGGCAGAAAAAGATTCAGGACATCAGAAAGAAATACGGTGAAGACAGTGATTACAGGCAGAAAAAGATTGAGAACATCAGAACGAAATACTGTGAAGACAGTGAATATAGGCAGAAAAAGATTGAGAACATCAGAAAGAAATACGGTGAAGACAGTGATTTCAAGGAGAAAAAATTGGAAAATCTTAGAGATAAATATAAGAGCAATATCAATGTACAACAGTCAAAACGTGAAAGATCAAAGGATAAATATCACGGAAACCCGAACTTTAAAGCAAGTGTATGTGAATATTCAAAGAATAAATACAGCAAAAACCCCACCTTTAAAGCAAGCGTACGTGAATACTCTAAAAATAAATATCATGACAATGAAAATTTCAGAATGAGTATAATACAAAAAAGAGCTGAAAGTTCTGCAAAACAGAAGGACAGACAGAAAGATATCGATTTTACTATTAATCAGTTTCATCAAGAAGTCAGTACAGGTCCAGAATTTGTTTGCAGTGTTTGTCATCGTTTATTGTTCAGAAAACAAGTTATTGAATGTAAAAGAGATTGCTATAAAATCAGAGGTCAGCAAATTACAGATTTGGCTGAAAGATGTATTACAGAAAAGTATTTACACATATGCAATACTGAATGTGAAAATAGATGCAAGTTATCAGGTAATTCAGCTTGTAAATTGTGGATTTGCTATACATGTCATCGTAAAATTCTGGGTGGAAAATTGCCTGAAGAGAGTATTGCCAACAACATGCATCTGGTGGACATTCCAAAAGAACTAAAAGGTCTAAACTCATTGGAGGAACATCTTATTGCCCGCAATATTCCTTTTATGAAGTTGCTTTGTCTTCCACGTGGAAAACAGAAAGGCTGTCATGGCCCAGTCGTCACCGTTCCTGTTAATACTGCAGTTGTCTCAAATATTCTTCCACGTAATGAATGTGATGATCACATGATAAAAATAAAACTGAAACGGAAATTAACATATAAAGGCCATTATGAATATAAATATGTCAGCACTGATCGTGTCAGACATGCATTGTCTTATTTGATGAGACATAACAAGTGGTATAATGATGTGGAGTTTAATGAGCAGTGGATAAACTCTTTGAATGCAGCTGATGAAGTTGAAAATTGTGATGATGATTTTGAAATGGAGGAACAAGATGTAACAGACAAAAATGAAGATGAGAAAGTAGTTCAAGATGATCCAGAAGAAGACATAACATATATTAAAGAACAAAGTGGTCTTTTGTCAGATACATCGCTGCAACCTGTTGATCTGGGTTCAGAGATAATAGATCAACATTTTCATGATGTGCTGAATGTAGCACCAGCTGAAGGTAACAGTCCTATTAGACTGCTATCCGATAAATCCAATGAGGCAAAGTGTTTCCCTGTTCTCTATCCTATTGGTGGCCCGACATTCCATGATGAAAGACCAGAAAAAATCACATTGTCAAGATACCTGAATGCAAGATTACTAAATGCAGATGGACGTTTTGCACAGAGCACAGACTTCATTTTTTATGCACAATATTTATCAGAACTTGATCAAATTGTATCCAATGTCTCAATTGCACTTAGGAAAGGCTCTGAGAAAAATTGCTTAAAAGTAACAGCAGATATGCTAACAAACTCTGATTCCTTGAAAAGAATATTAAATTATGATGAAGGATATAAGTTCTTAAGACCGGTAAGAGGGACACCTCCCTATTGGATGTCTACGCAAAAAGATCTGTTTGCCCTAATTAGACAACTAGGCATACCTACTTTTTTTGCATCTTTTAGTTCTGCTGATCTGAGATGGCCTGAAATGATGAACACTATTATTAAGCAAGAGGGGAAACAAATAAATGTCGATGAGCTTGACTGGTCTGAAAAATGTGGACTCATAAGACGAAATCCTGTCACTGCAGCAAGGATGTTTGATCACAGATGGCATTGTTTTCTAAAAAATGTCATAATGTCTCCAGCAAAGCCTATCGGCGAGATAAAAGACTACTTTTATCGTGTTGAATTTCAACAACGTGGTTCTCCTCATGTTCACTGTCTGTTTTGGGTGGAAGATGCTCCGAAGCTCAATGATCATGATGCAGACAATGATGCTCTGGTTGCTGACTTTATTGACACGTACATCACTTGTGAGACACCACCAGAAAATGACACTGTACTTTACGAGACAGTGAACAGTGTCCAGAAGCACAGTACAAGACATTCAAAAACATGTCGTAAGAAAAATACAGTTTGTAGATTTAATTTTCCAAGACCGCCATCTAGTCGGACCTTCATTACAAGAGAAACCAATGCAGATGAGTTAAAAGGCAATGGTGAAGATACAACAGCAAATGCAATCATAAAGAAAGTGAAAACCGCTTTAAACTCTGATGTGAATTTTGATTCGGTTGATGCCTTTTTTTCATCTATTGGGATTAATCAAACTATGTTTGAAAAAGCATACAACGAATGTTCCAAAAAGAAAAGTATTGTCTTAAAAAGAAATCCAAAAGATGTTTGGGTAAATCAGTATAACAGAGATTTAATGCGTGCTTGGCAAGGCAATATGGATATTCAGTATGTTACAGATGCTTTTTCTGTAGTGGTCTACATACTAAGTTACATTACAAAAGCAGAACAAGAAATGGGACTCCTGCTTCAACGTGCACAAAATGAAGCGATGAATGGAAATCTTGAAGTTAAAGAATCATTAAAACAGTTGGGAAGTATCTATCTTCACAACAGAGAAATTTCAGCTCAAGAGGCAGTGTACAGACTGACAGGCATGCATTTGAAGGAATGTTCCCGTAAAGTACAATTTATTCCAATAGGACAAAACCCTGTAAAGATGAGTTTGCCTTTGCATATACTCCAAAACAAAATGGAAAATGACCAGTCTGATGATGAAAGCTATTTGTGGATGACAAGTGTCACTGACAGGTACAAGAACAGACCAGAGAAAGAACCTCTGGAAAATCTATGTCTTGCCAGTTTTTGTTCGGAATACAGAGTTCTGACAAAATCAGAGGTTTCCTCACAAAAAAAAAACAGCAGAAAATGAATTAATTAAACTCAATAACAATAACGGTCATGTAAAACGGAGGACACGGACTGAACCTGCAGTAGTGAGGTATCCAAGATTTTCTCCCACAAAAGATCCAGAAAAATATTATCATTCATTATTGCAGCTTTTCTTTCCACATTATGATGACTCTGATCTGAAGCCTAGCAAGTATGACACATATGAGGAGTTTTACAACAGCGGTGTCATAAAAATGGGTTCTGAAGTGAAACAAGTCAAACTGATTGTTGATGGCAACAGAGCATTGTTTGAAAAGGAAAGTGACAAAATAGACAGAGCTAAACAGCTTTTGGAACAGGATATTGATTTGGAAGATGCTTGGGCCCAGATTTGCCCTGAAACCGAAAAACAGCGTGATGAATGCATCGAACTGATGAAGGATAAACTATTGCTCGATGAAGATGACAGTCAAGAACTTATTCCAGATCTTACAGCAAACCCTCAAACTGTGTGTACCATTGAAACAAACCACACTACAATGCCTAGAGAGGAGGCACTGCATTTACTAAGGTCATTAAACAAGGAACAATCTGCTGTGTTCTACAAAGTACGGAAATGGTGTTTACAGAAATTACTAGGACAAAACCCAGAACCATTTCGATTATTTCTTACTGGTGGAGCAGGTACAGGAAAAAGTCATCTAATTAAAGCAATACAATATGAATCTTGCAGACTATTATCTCAACTTTCTGAGAATCCTGATGACATTACTGTACTTTTGACAGCTTCAACCGGAGTTGCTAGCTTTGGCATTGGAGGAGGAACTATACATAATAAACTTTCAATTGGTGCAAATGCGAGACTGCCATATCAGCCTCTTAGCGATGACAAAATAAACTCGTTGCGTACAAAATTGGGTACTTTGCAAATTTTGATTATTGATGAAGTGTCCATGGTTGACCATCGTCTTTTGTCATACATTCATGGAAGGTTGCGACAAATAAAACAAACTGGTGACTACTCTCTCTTTGGGAAAGTCAGTATTCTTTGTGTTGGGGATTTCTATCAACTTCCTCCCGTAAAAGGAACCGCTCTCTATGCTGATACAAAGGGAGTGAACCTATGGGAAAAGAACTTTGAACTTGCTGAATTAACTAAAGTTGTTCGACAACAAGATTCAAGTTTTGCTGAAATGTTAAATCGGCTCAGAGTACATAAGAAAAATGAATGTCTTACCACCAATGACATTGGTATGTTAAAAAAATGTGAATCAGGAGATAAGTGTAATGATATTCACATATTTGCTACAAATGCTGAAGTTGATAAATATAACATTGAAAGGCTACATGAATGTTGCCCAGAGGCAATTAGTATAAACGCTCAAGATTACGTCAAAAATTCAAAAACTGGACGAATGGAACGTAAAGTTGGATTTCATGCAAAAGTTTTCAACTCATCTTTGTCTAAATGTGTTTCCCTGGGTATTGGAGCAAGAGTTATGCTGAAAAAAAATATTGAGGTTGCTGATGGTCTTGTCAATGGAGCGTTTGGCACAGTTGTCCACATAAGTGAAAGTCAAAACAATGATAATGATTTCCCATCAGCTATACACGTGGAGTTTGATGATCCAAATGTCGGTAAAATTCAGAGATCTAAAACATGCCATAGATTTTCCCAGAATTCAACAGTAATTGAAGTACAAGAAGATCAAGTCACAAATGATGGTGGTATAAGGCGTCAGTTTCCTCTCAGATTGGCATGGGCATGCACAGTTCATAAAGTGCAAGGACTCACAGTAGACAGAGCTGTTGTATCACTTAAGAAAATCTTTACAGCAGGGCAAGCATATGTTGCATTGAGCAGAGTAAGATCTCTCAGTGGCTTAATAATTGAGGACTTTAAAGACTCTGCCATATTTTGTAATGACAAAATTGAGTTGGCTATGAAAGATATGCCAAAATTGTCTATGGAAAAGGACAGTTTCACTGAATCACTTGGTAGATTCAAATTAGCATTGCTTAATGTACAAAGTCTGAAAGCTCATTTTCAGGATGTTCTTGCACATACAGTTTTAATGGATGCTGATTGTATTTGTTTGACAGAAACCTGGCTAAATGCTGATGACAAAGCACAAGAACCACAAATACCAGAATTTGTGTTCAAGCACAATCCAAGAGCTAACTGTTATGACAATAGTACAGCTCTTTATACTGAATTAAAACATCAGAGAGGGGGTGGAGTTGGGTTGTATTGTTCTGAGAAAATTGAGTGTAATATTTTTACTCCTGAGTACTGGAACTTAGAATGTTTATATTTTATAGTTCCACATGTCAATTTGACTGCTGCACTTTTGTATAGGCCCAATACATATAAAATTGACATGTTTCGACAGCAGCTATTACATGTCATTGAAGAGATAGAAAAGCATCCAGGACAGAAAATGATAATGGGAGACTTTAATGAAGACATAGTTACTTCATCTACAGTTATGAAATTAATGGAACAACATGGATACAATCAACATGTACAAAATACAACCACAGAAAAAGGAACCTTAATAGATCATGTTTATACAAAAGATATAGTAGGCATAAGTGTCAATGTTGTGCAAACTTACTATAGTTTTCATCAGGCAATACTCATTTCACTGTTGTGATCTAATATGAATGAGTAAATGTGTAAAGCTTCCGCCTGCCAGTGGGGGGGGGGGGGAGGGTTAGGGAGGCAAGACATAAAACGAGGCGGCTCCCTAGGGCTGGGTAGGTACTGGATACTGGGTTGGCTGACACAGGGGTTGATTGGTACAGGATTTAAATCTTTTTAAGTTTGCATCTTTGCAAACTTTGAAAATCAATTTAATTATGATTCAAGCAAACCTTTAATTTTTCATAACTTCCTCCTCAAGTTGGAAAAAGGTAATTTGCACTTACATGTTGTGTTCCTTGGATGTACTAGCCATTTTTCAAGCTCCCTCTATAGAATCAAACCATAATTCCATGTTATACATGGTCACCATGTTAGGCATGTAAAGTACTACTTAACTGTTTGCTACAAATATACACCTGCTACTTATGACTTGTTTTGTGCTCCAGGGTCACAAATATGTTTGTTTTTAGCTGTACCAATCAACCCCATAATTCATAGACACAGGAATGGATTTTGAGTACAACATATTGTCAATTTAACACTTTTTATTTTGTTGTTAAACCAGTACAATGGATAATTTTGCTATGTCATTTTTTTTTTAAATTTCCATTCCATTCATACCAGTAAATGGCAAAAAAATATATTTGTATTTTTTTTCACAAATATGTTTGTTTTTAGCTGTACCAATCAACCCCATAATTCATATACACAGGAATGGATTTTGAGTACAACATATTGTCAATTTAACACTTTTTATTTTGTTGTTAAACCAGTACAATGGATATTTTTTCTATGTCATTTTTTTTCCCATTCCATTCAGAGCAGTAAATGGCAAAAAATATATTTGTATTTTTTTTTTCACCATGTTTTGACTGTTTTTTTTTTGTTTTTTTTTTGTGCAATTATTTAAGTTTTGTTTAAACTTGTGTCAGCCAACCCAGTCTTTTTTTTTTTTTTAAGCTTGAATCAGCAAGTTATGACTATTATGCAAAACCACACCGATTAGTGCTGTGATTTCATAGCATGGCCATAGCTTTACCTTTAGAGGAGGCTAGACCTTCATATTGTGTCTTCAGGTTTCTGGGCTTCAAATGGCATAATTTGACATTTCTTATCTTTAGTCTTGCTCTAGAATTATTATTATTATTATTATTATTATTATTATTATTATTATTATTATTATTATTATTGTGGACCAGTTCTGAACAGATATTTAGAATGGTATCCAGCAAGCTAGAAATCTTTCTCAAGCCACAAACAAACTGGAGATTATGGACAACTGAACTAAAATATTAGCATATCATCCTTCACCTGGTTAAAAAGAAGTGACCTTCTCCTGTTCCTGAAAAAAAAAGAACATTTCATGTCTTACCATCTGGTATGCAACAACACAGGGGGAAAGTCTTAGTGTTCTTAATATTGCATACACTACAAAATGTTGTTTTATTGTTTTGTAGGACTTAAAGGACACTAAAACCATGAAGACACTACAACTCATCTAGAGCAATGCATCTGATTATCTACAAAAAAAAAAAAAAAAAAAAACATCCTCCATATCTTGCACCAAACAACAAAAAGAACAAAGAGTGGATTTCACTAAAATCATGCTACTAAACAGAGTCTTGATGTGAGTACAGTTTTTTCATTAATGCTGTTTTTCATATTTTATTTTGATGTTTTTCATTATTAATTATGTTAAAACAATTGATAAGATATACATATATATATTTTTTTTATGTTGTAGAAAGTCTGTTGAGGACATTACAAAATAATACAAGATGATGGACGTGTTATATAATCATGACTACAAGCGTACTTCCTTGAGCTCATTCATGGCAGAAACTGTTAAGAACAGGACAGTAATACCAAAAAGAACCCGTTATTATTACAGTTTGTATTTCAATGTGGATACAATGTATATTAAATACATTTTTGATGAATTCTTTGCAAGTACAGTTGTAACTGCAATGTAAACAAAATTATATTGCATTTACAAGTGATATATTTGTTACTTATATCAACATTACAAATGCACTTAACTACGTAGTGGCAATTCCCATTGGTGTGGTTTTGCATAATAGTCAAACCTACCAAAGTGTAGAACTCGAAACTTGCTGGTTCAAGCTTAAGCCAGGTCAACAAAGCCATTAGGCATGACCATTATTCTTTGATTTCTCATGTTCTGTTCTGTTTTTGGGAATCCTATTTTGTTTTTCATTTTGTTAAATTTTTACTGCATTTATGTTTTCTGTGTTTAGTTATTTACTCCTGAATTGCAAGTTTCTGGTATATTGTCATTTTTCCTTGGTTAGCAATTATGTTCACTTGTGTTTGGTTTAGTTCATCTTTATCTCTGTGTATTTTAACTCTTCAGTTCATTGATATTGTTTGTCTCAAACTGTTTAGTTTTGTTTCATGTTGATTTAATTTCTGTTGCCATTGGCAAACTTGGCTTCTGGTTTCAATGCCTCTGCCATGACGTGTCATGTCACTGCTCCAACGGAGTCCCTGATCCTTCTGACTGCACCCTGATCTGTCATCTCCCTGGTTCCGCAACAGACTTCCAGACTTCTGGTTCAGCAGCATAACCCTTTGTTTCTCCATATTAATGTACAGGCTTCATTACTGTTCATTAGTCTTGTGTCTCCTGGCTGCACAATGGGACTACATCCATCTGGCTCCATCAAGGTATCCCACTTTCTTATTCTTGCTGAACAAAATTAAATAAATAAATCTTCTTCAGATAGAGTTGATGTGAGTGTTTTTATTATTTATAAATTGTATTTTAATGTTATATGAATTCTGATTTTCATATGATATTATCTGTTAATATTTGTAATATTGCAGACAACTACAATAAATTAATTTTTTTTTATTGTGTTGTAAGAGTAAGACAAAATTGCACATCATCTGTCTCCTTGTTCGAAACAATTGACTATGCATGCACCTTCCAATCCTTCAGCTACCTTGGGGTCCTACATCCTTCCACCTCCACCATCTTCATCACTCCTACTGGCTCCATCTTATTCACAGATCTTCCATCTACACTTGCTCCATCTTGATCTCCAGCATTACTGGCTTTAACTTGGTCTTCTCCTTGGATCAAACATGGATCTCCAACTGTCTAGTTCCATCTAGACATCCTTCTCTGCCATTCTTACTCAACAAAAATATCTTCACAGAGACTTTATGTAAGCATATTTGCTCTATATAAATACTGTTTTGCATATGTTTTGATATGTATATTATGTGTCTATCTGCTTAAGAATTGCATAAAATTACAATAAACAACTATGCTTTTTAAAAAATGTTTTGTAGGAGTACGAGCACAGTACACATCATCTGTTATCTTTTAATTCAAAACAAGTATGCCTAAACCTTATTTCCTCTAGCTCTGTGATCTTCATCATTCCCACCGACTCACCTCAGTCTGCCGATCTTCTGTCTTCACCTTGGCCCTCCAGTCCAGTGACATTATACTGGTTCTCCAGCAGTTTGGCACCATCTTGGTCTCCAGCTTTCCTGATTTCAACTTGGTCTTCCATCTACCCAACTCTGCCCTGGTTTGCCTCATCAATGGCTCCACAGTGTCTCTCTATCTTTGTACAATCCCTCCCACCCAGTTTTGCTAAACAAGACATCTTTACAGATACATGATGTGAGTATAATTATTATTTATAAATATTGTTTTACATATGTTTTTCGCATGTACATTATTTCTCACTGGATCTTCCTATGTCTGCAGATCTTATACATCCACCTGGTCCCTCAAGCCCTGCAGTAATACCCTGGTTGTCCAGTCCTCTGGTTCCATCCATCTTGGTATCAAGCCTTCCTGACTTCCTTGGCATTCTGTCTGGTCTGCACAGCCCGAGGATCGACAATGGGTCTCCATTGCTCCGGTTCCATCAAGGCATCCCACTATGCCATTTCTACCATGGCACCCTCCATTACTTTTACAGTGGTCTCTTCTTCCACTGCACACCCTTGACCTCTTCCTTCACCAGTTGTGCAGTAGTCTCTTTTTCTGCCAGCTCCACTGTAGTCTCTTACCCCCACCATCACACTGGCTGTTTAAGTGTCAAAAGCTGCCTTTTGGAAGGGCAGGTACTTTCATGTTCTTTTTTCTGCTCTAGGAGATTATACTTATATTTAGTTTTTGTTTTCTGAGGTGCCAATATACATTTTCACTGTGTTCTCATTTGTTTAATCAGTTGCATATTATGTTAACCCGTGTTTATTGAATTTATTGTTATTTATATGTATGTATTATATATTTCCTAAAACTTTCCTGAGCTTTTTTTTTGTTTGTTTTTTGTTTGTATTGTCTGTGCTTTGAATAATCTTATGAATTGGATTAATAAAAGGACTGTTTACCAAATCTCTGGTTCCTTGGTGGCCTGGATGTAACAATATCTTTGACAAAAGCAATTGAGATGGTCATTTATTTAGTTTTTAGAGACACATTGTACTTAATCTCAAATTAATTGTTGCCTCATATATAAATTATAAAACACAAAAATACAATATGTTTGGTTTAGTACTGACTGAATGATTAAGACTACTGTTACTTGTCTATATGCTTATATTATTCTGAAATGGCCTATAAACTGAATAAACTGCGTAAAGGTTATATTTTCTAAACCATCATGGACGGAATGTTCCCAAAAATGCTGCACATCTGCAGCTTCAAGTACTTCAAAGCACCAAATGAGTAGAAAAGGCACTGAAGTGTGTAGTCATCCTAACCTTTTATGAATGATGGTGACAATGTGAGATTGTTTACAACTGTAATAACATACAAAATGGTTGTTATGTAATTGTACAAATAAAGGCTATATAACCGCTACATATCTGCTATATTAGGCAACTTTGTTTTCAGTGCCGGTTAACTAATACCTTATTTGCATCTTGGAATAGTTTATATCTGTTGTTTTTTACAAAGCAAATTTTCAGTTTCATATGATCCTTCAGAAATAATTATAATATGCTGATTTACTGCCCAAGAAACATATAATATTTATTATTATGAATGTTAAAAACATGTTTTGCTCCTTAACATTTTTGTGGATTTTTTTTTTTAAATAAGTACTTTAACAATTAAAAAACTTTAACAATTGTAAAAATGTATATATTTGACAAATACAAATAAATGCTGTTCATTGAACTTTCTATAAAAAATCCAGAAAATTAAAATCACCAAAAGTATCACCACTTCCACACATTAGGAAGCACAACTGTTAAACAGTAATAAACAGAATTGTTTATTGGCAAAATTATGTGTGTAAGGAAGTAAGGAACTGTTACACTTTTAAGTTAGGTAGGGCACTTTCAGCTGTGAGTCCCATAATGGGGGGTGCTGGCTAATAGGGGAATAGCTTAACATTTTGACCAAAAGATGGGGCTGTAATCAAACCATTTTGGCGTGTTCTGTGAGAGATGACAATGGCACACACACAGTTTGGTGTCATTATGCCAAAGCATAGCAGAGATACAGACTGAAATGCCATTTTGGCATGATGCCTCAAATTCATTGCGGTGGTATGCTAAAACGATTTTGTGTATCGATACAAAATCCATAACATTTTGTCAGCACAGTCTAAAGATAATCTGACTCAAATTTGGTGAAAATCGGACCAATGGTTCATGAGGAGTTCGAAAAAGTAGGTTTTCAATATAAATCAAAATGGCGGACCGGAAGTTCAGCTTACTATGGCATATTTGGTATCTGTGTTATCGGCATAAGCAAGGGAATATTTTGAGCCCAGTTTCATTGCATTAGGCTAATGCAATAAAAAGTTATTAGCATTTTTTAAAGTGTAAATATTCATTGTTAATGAATGGTTTATTACTCTTGACCAATAGGTGGCGCTGTTACCAAATTTATGTGGCATGGTCAGTGTGGGGTGGCGATGACACATACAAAGTTTGGTGCAAATATGTCAAAGCGTTGCAGAGATACAGCCTCAAAGGCATTTTGGCACCCTTCCAGCAAATTCGTTGATGCGCTTAATGAGAACCATTTCATATATCGATACGAAATCCATAACTTTTTGTCAGCATGGTCTGAAGATGATCCACATCAAATTTGGTGAAAATCGGACTAACGGTCTAGGAGGAGTTCGAAAAAGTAGGTTTTCAACATTAAGCAAAATGGCGGACAGGAAGTATGGCCAATTTTCGCATAATTGGTATCAATGCTCTCGGCATGACCAAAAGGATATAGTGAGATGTTTTTCATTTCAATAGTCTAATTTATTCAAAAGTTATTAGCATTTTTGTGATATTTCATTATAACTCTTGACCACAAGGTGGCGCTGGCACCAAACTTTTTGAGTACGTTCAGGGCATGGAGCCGAATATTTTTGTAATTATTTTCGTAACGATACAATGCTGGGTTCAAAAAATACAGCATTTTAAAACATAATTCAAAATGGCCGACGCCTAAAATGGCCGACACGGGAAAATTGGATATCATATGACTCGACATGAATCACTGAATCTAAAGAGAACAGTTGTGTGATTTTTGGCCAAACTATTCAGGAGTTATAAGCCAAAATATGCATTTCTCATATCTCCTGACCACTAGGTGGCACTGCGTCGAAACACTGCAGGTTGTCTCAAGTGAGGCTTCTTATAACACCCACCAAGTTTGGTCTCAATATGCCAAACCGTTGCCAAGATATAGCCCCACGTGTATTTTTGCGTGCTTTTTGTCATATTTTTTCACGTGTCATTTGAGAACGGTTGGACAAATCAACTTGATTTCCATAACTTTTTGCCAGCATGGTCTGAAGATGATCTGAGCCAATTTTCGTGAAAATCGAACAAACCGTCTAGGACGAGTTCGAAAAAGTAGGTTTTTTGAATAATTGAAAATAGCGAAAAAACTAAACCTTGCGATTTTTGAATTTTGGGGTTCATTCAACTTGGCATGAGCCAAGGATTCAGAGGAAAAAAGAATTTCCATTTTCTGGCTTACGGTTCAAAAGTTATTAGCATATAAACATTGAAAGTTTGAACAAGTGGTGGCGCTAGAGAGTAGGAGTCAGAGACTTCAAATTTGCTATAGTTAATGGTGGGACTGTCCTCTATCAGTGTGCCAAATTATACAACTTTCCCGCAATCGGTTCTATGGGCTGCCATAGACTTGCGGCGGAAGAAGAAGAAGAAGAAGCAGAAATATAGCTGCAAGCAGCAATCACGGGGCCAAGCATTCCAGCGGCAACATCAGGAGCTTAGCATATGTAGCATCAGACCAAATGCAACAATGAATAATGAAATTAATAATTGCATGATTGTAATTGAAATGGCTGAAAATCGTTAATAAAAGTTCCACAGCGAGGAGCTAAGCATGGCATGGAGCATCAGACCAAATGCAACGAGTAAGAAAAGCAATTATTGGAAGAGTGTAATTGAAACAGCCAGTAAAACTCCAGTAAAATGATGCATTATCATTTTTGGAAAATAGTTGGCGCTGTAATCAAATCGCTTTGTTGTGTTCTGTGGGAGGTGACAATGTTGTGGGCAATTTCTTTCAAAATACTTACAGACCTTTAGGGCAATGAGTCGAACATGCCCACCGAGTTTCGTTCCGATCGACTTCCATTAACCTTGTCAAATAGGTGCTTAAATTTGTTTGGCCAATGGCGGCCATGTTTTTTAAGATAAGTGAAATTCCTCATAGACACTTATGCCACATTGGGCCATACCAATTTTCAAGTTGATTGGATCAGCGGTTGCTTAGTTATAGCCATTTTAGTTTTTTTTCATCCTGTAGCGCCACCAAGTGGCAGATATGGAAAAAAAAATTATTTGACTAAAGTTTTTGTTCATGCATATGAGTTCTGAGTTTGGTGAAGATATCTCATTTTGTTCCCGAGTTATAGCCTTTTTCATTAAATTGGTCCACGAATTTGAATGTTCTGGGTCACCTGGTTTTTTGTTCAGTCTTGATCAAACCACTGCAGTAATATTCTCAGGACTCTCTAGATCAATAACTTTGAAAAAATATGTTGTATTTTGTCCTTTGGTTAGATAACATTTAAACAGGCCTAAAAAACAAAAGATTTCTGTTGTGAATGGCATTAAACTGCAAAAAAAAGGGGTAATATAATCACACATGCATTAGATCTGTATTTTTTCTAAACAATCATGCAAAATTTAACAGAGATTAGGTAAAAAAGAACACTGTAATATTTATAAAGCTTCAAAACCCAGTGTTGAATAAAAAATTGCAATTAGAACCACTAGATGTCACCGGAAGACCACTAATGAGCTCACTAAAGACTAAAACATTACAGTTTATGGGCTTGTTGAGGGATTCATCTAGAAAAAATGTATATTACTATTATTTAATATTACTGTTCAAGCATTTCAGATCACATTGAGTCAAAGTTTACCAATTTATTCATACAGATATATCTAATGTTTATAATTATGCCAGATTATGATTGCAATGAAACCTGAAAAATGACATAGAAGCCCATAAAAACAGAAGACTTGCAATAGGTTTTATCACCCATCATTTATTTTAATTATCTATATATATAACAAAATGTGTGCATCTGTGTGTGGGTTTAAGCATGCTTATTGAGTATTAATATACTAGTTTAAACATTTCATGTTTGTGTGTGTCTGTAATTATGTTCTATTCTTTTACTGTCAGCCATATCTAGGTTATTTAAAATCAGTGCAGTACTATTATCTAGACTGTGAAATTATACATAAATTGCGTATGCTTCTTTGGAATGAAATTAAGACAACATATAACAGTTATAAAGGTTAAAGAGACAGTGTTGTATGATAAATTGCATTTACGACCACTAGATGTCACTGGAAGACCACTAATGGGCTTTGCAGAGATATAGCCTCAGACTCATTTTGTGAAGATGCCTGACATCTGAAGCAGCGCTGTACAAAAACGGTTTCGTCTATTGACACGAAATCCATAACTTTTTGTCAGCACGGTCTGAAGATGATCTGATTCAATTTTGGTGAAAATCGGACAAACGGTTGAGGATGAGTTTAAAAAAAAAGGTTTTCAACATGAATCAAAATGGCGGACAGGAAGTTTCGCTTAATATGACATAATTGGTATGCATGTTGTCGGCATGTCCCAAGGAACATTTTGAGACATGTTTCATGATAATAGGCTAATGCAATCAAAAGTTATTAGCATTATTGGAAATGTAATAATTAGCGGTTATTGATTGGTTTATTACTCTTGACCAATAGGTGGCGCTGTGACCAAAATGATGTGGCGTGGTCAATGTGATGTGACAATGTCACATATTAAGTTTTGTGTAAATATCTCCAACCTTTGCAGAGATACAGCCTCAGATGCAGTTTGGCATCTTTCCAGCAAATTCGTTGGTACGCTAATTGAAAACGGTTACGTGTATCGACACAAATTCCATAACTTTTTGCCAGCATGGTCTGAAGATGATCCAAATCAAATTTGGTGAAAATCTGAGCAACGGTCTAGGAGGAGTTCGAAAAAGTAGGTTTTCAACATGAATCAAAATGGCGGACAGGAAATTTTGCCAAAATTGACAAATGGGGTATCGGTGTTCTCGGCATGACCCAAGGAATCTATCAACATCAGCTTTGTTACAATAGGTTAATGTATGCAAAAGTTATTAGCATTTTTCGAAAAAATCGTTATAACTATTGACCACAAGGTGGCGCTGCCCCCAATTTTTTTGTGTACATTCAGGGCATGGAGCCGGACATTTTTGTAATTATTTGCGAAACGATACGGAACTTCATTCTTAAGATACAGCAATTTACAACTAAAATCCCCAAAACGGTATCATTCGACTCGGAATGATGCACTGAATCTAAAGACACCACTTTTGTGATTTTTGGCAAAACCGTTCAGAAGTTATGAGCAAAAACATGCATTTTTCATATCTCCTGACCACTAGGGGGCACAGCGCCGAAACACTGCCGGTAGTCCCAGGGAATGGTTGTTATAAGACCCACCAAGATTGGTCTCAATAGGCCAAACCGTTGCGGAGATATAGCCTCACGTTCACGTTTGCGTGCTTTTCGAAGAATTCGTTCATGAGCTATTCGGAAACGGTTTGAGAAATGAACTTGAATTCCATAACATTTTGCCAGCATGGTCTGAAGATTATCTGATTCAATTTTCGTGACAATCGGTGCAACGGCCTAGGACGAGTTCGAAAAAGTAGGTTTTACGAACAATTGACGATAGCGAAAAAACTAAGCCTTGCGATTTTTGAATTTCGGTGTCCATTCGACTCGGCATGAGCCAAGGAATCACAGGAAAAAAGAATTTTCATTTTGTGGCTTACGGTTCAAGAGTTATTAGCATCAAGTTTTTGAAAGTTTAGACAATTGGTGGCGCTAGAGAGTTTGAGTTAGAGACTTCAAATTTGCTACGGTTAATGTTCAGACAGTCCTCTATTAGTGTGCCAAATTCTACAACTTTCCCGCAATCGGTTCTATGGGCTACCATAGACTTGGGGTGGAAGAAGAAGAATAATAATAAATATAGCTGCAAGCAGCAATCACGGGGCCAAGCATTCCAGCGGCAACATCAGGAGCTAAGCATATGTAGCATCAGACCAAATGCAACAATGAATAATGAAATTAATAATTGCATGATTGTAATTGAAATGGCTGAAAATCGTTAATAAAAGTTCCACAGCGAGGAGCTAAGCATGGCATGGAGCATCAGACCAAATGCAACGAGTAAGAAAAGCAATTATTGGAAGAGTGTAATTGAAACAGCCAGTAAAACTCCAGTAAAATGATGCATTATCATTTTTGGAAAATAGGTGGCGCTGTAATCAAATCGCTTTGTTGTGTTCTGTGGGAGGTGACAATGTTGTGGGCAATTTCTTTCAAAATACTTACAGACCTTTAGGGCAATGAGTCGAACATGCCCACCGAGTTTCGTTCCGATCGACTTCCATTAACCTTGTCAAATAGGTGCTTAAAGTTGTTTGGCCAATGGCGGCCATGTTTTTTAAGATAAGTGAAATTCCTCATAGAGCACTTGTGCCACATTGGGCCATATCAATTTTCAAGTTGATTGGATCAACGGTTGCTTAGTTATAGCCATTTGATTTTTTTTCATCCTGTAGCGCCACCAAGTGGCAGATATGGAAAAAAAATAATAATTTGACTAAAGTTTTTGTTCATGCATATGAGTTCTGAGTTTGGTGAAGATATCTCATTTTGTTCCCGAGTTATAGCCTTTTTCGTAAAATTGGTCCACGAATTTGAATGTTTTGGGTCACCTGGTTTTTTGTTCAGTCTTGATCAAACCACTGCAATAATATTCTCTGGACTCTCTAGATCAATAATTTTCAAAAATATGTTGCATTTTGTCCTTTGGTTAGCTATAAGAGGTCATTTAGGAAAGGGCCGTGGCCACATGTAACCTAAAGCCTATAAAACTGAAACAAAAACTCAAAACTTTATGAAACTTGGTTATAACATGTGAAAGATGACCCACCAAGCATGCAAAGTTTCATTAAGATCAGAAAATAGCTGGTGCTATAACAGTTAAAATGGCCTAAAAAACAAAAGATTTCTGTTGTGAATGGCATTAAACTGCAAAAAAAAGGGGTAATATAATCACACATGCATTAGATCTGTATTTTTTCTAAACAATCATGCAAAATTTAACAGAGATTAGGTAAAAAAGAACACTGTAATATTTATAAAGCTTCAAAACCCAGTGTTGAATAAAAAATTGCAATTATAACCACTAGATGTCACCGGAAGACCACTAATGAGCTCACTAAAGACTAAAACATTACAGTTTATGGGCTTGTTGAGGGATTCATCTAGAAAAAATGTATATTACTATTATTTAATATTACTGTTCAAGCATTTCAGATCACATTGAGTCAAAGTTTACCAATTTATTCATACAGATATATCTAATGTTTATAATTATGCCAGATTATGATTGCAATGAAACCTGAAAAATGACATAGAAGCCCATAAAAACAGAAGACTTGCAATAGGTTTTATCACCCATCATTTATTTTAATTATCTATATATATAACAAAATGTGTGCATCTGTGTGTGGGTTTAAGCATGCTTGTTGAGTATTAATATAGTAGTTTAAACATTTCATGTTTGTGTGTGTCTGTAATTCTGTTCTATTCTTTTACTGTCAGCCATATCTAGGTTATTTAAAATCAGTGCAGTACTATTATCTAGACTGTGAAATTATACATAAATTGCGTATGCTTCTTTGGAATGAAATTAAGACAACATATAACAGTTATAAAGGTTAAAGAGACAGTGTTGTATGATAAATTGCATTTACGGCCACTAGATGTCACCGGAAGACCACTAATGGGCTCACTAAAGACTAAAACATTACAGTTCATTGTCTCGATGATTGATTCATCTAGAAAAATATATATTACTATTATTTAATATTACTGTTCAAGCATTTAAGATCACATTGAGTGAAAGTTCAACAATTTATTCATACATGTATATCAAATGTTTACTATTATGTCAGAATATGAATGCAATGAAACCTGACATAGAAATGTAAGAAAAGAAGTCTTTCTGTGAGTTGTGTGTCACCTATAATTTATTTCAAATATCTACATACAACAAAATGTGTGGGCATGTACTTCTCTGTGTGTGTGTGTGTGTGTGTAATCATGCTTATTGATTATTCATATAATAGTTGAACCATTTCATTTCTGTGTGTGAGTGTCTGTGAGCCTATTCTCCATGTTAGACAATGGCACACACAAGTTTGGCTTAATTACAACAAAGCTTTGCAGAGATATAGCCTCAGACTCATTTTGTGAAGATGCCTGACATCTGAAGCAGCGCTGTACAAAAACGGTTTCGTCTATTGACACGAAATCCATAACTTTTTGTCAGCACGGTCTGAAGATGATCTGATTCAATTTTGGTGAAAATCAGACAAACGGTTGAGGATGAGTTTAAAAAAAAAGGTTTTCAACATGAATCAAAATGGCGGACAGGAAGTTTTGCTTAATATGACATAATTGGTATGTATTTTGTCGGCATGTCCCAAGGAACATTTTGAGACATGTTTCATGATAATATGCTAATGCAATCAAAAGTTATTAGCATTATTGGAAATGTAATAATTAGCGGTTATTGATTGGTTTATTACTCTTGACCAATAGGTGGCGCTGTGACCAAAATGATGTGGCGTGGTCAATGTGATGTGACAATGTCACATATTAAGTTTTGTGTAAATATCTCCAACCTTTGCAGAGATACAGCCTCAGATGCAGTTTGGCATCTTTCCAGCAAATTCGTTGGTATGCTAATTGAAAACGGTTACGTGTATCGACACAAATTCCATAACTTTTTGCCAGCATGGTCTGAAGATGATCCAAATCAAATTTGGTGAAAATCTGAGCAACGGTCTAGGAGGAGTTCGAAAAAGTAGGTTTTCAACATGAATCAAAATGGCGGACAGGAAATTTTGCCAAAATTGACAAATGGGGTATCGGTGTTCTCGGCATGACCCAAGGAATCTATCAACATCAGCTTTGTTACAATAGGCTAATGTATGCAAAAGTTATTAGCATTTTTCGAAAAAATCGTTATAACTATTGACCACAAGGTGGCGCTGCCCCCAATTTTTTTGTGTACATTCAGGGCATGGAGCCGGACATTTTTGTAATTATTTGCGAAACGATACGGAACTTCATTCTTAAGATACAGCAATTTACAACTAAATCCAAAATGGCCGACGCCCAAAATGGCCGAATTGGGAAAATTCGGTATCATTCGACTCGGAATGATGCACTGAATCTAAAGACACCACTTTTGTGATTTTTGGCAAAACCGTTCAGAAGTTATGAGCAAAAACATGCATTTTTCATATCTCCTGACCACTAGGGGGCACAGCGCCGAAACACTGCAGGTAGTCCCAGGGAATGGTTGTTATAAGACCCACCAAGATTGGTCTCAATAGGCCAAACCGTTGCGGAGATATAGCCTCACGTTCACGTTTGCGTGCTTTTCGAAGAATTCGTTCATGAGCTATTCGGAAACGGTTTGAGAAATCAACTTGAATTCCATAACTTTTTGCCAGCATGGTCTGAAGATTATCTGATTCAATTTTCGTGACAATCGGTGCAACGGCCTAGGACGAGTTCGAAAAAGTAGGTTTTACGAACAATTGACGATAGCGAAAAAACTAAACCTTGCGATTTTTGAATTTTGGTGTCCATTCGACTCGGCATGAGCCAAGGAATCACAGGAAAAAAGAATTTTCATTTTGTGGCTTACGGTTCAAGAGTTATTAGCATCAAGTTTTTGAAAGTTTAGACAATTGGTGGCGCTAGAGAGTTTGAGTTAGAGACTTCAAATTTGCTACGGTTAATGTTCAGACAGTCCTCTATTAGTGTGCCAAATTATACAACTTTCCCGCAATCGGTTCTATGGGCTACCATAGACTTGGGGTGGAAGAAGAAGAATAATAATAATAAATATAGCTTGCCAAGCAGCAGCAATTACGGGGCCAAGCACTCCAACGGCAAATGTAGGAGCTAAGCATGGCATGAAGCATCACACCAAATACATTAATGAGCAATAACAGTAATTTTGGAATTATTGTAATTGAAATGGCAAAAAAAAAATCGTAATACCACCTCTAGTAGCATGATTACTTGGCTTATAAAGTTTGACCAATAGGTAGCACTGTTATGAAATCAATTTGGTGTACTCTGTTTGACTTTTCAATGACACACACAAAGTTTGGTGTTAATATGCCACAGCATTCCAGAGATGCAGCCTCAAGTGTCATTTTGTCATTGTGTTTCAACTTCGTCGCTTTGGTATGCGAAAACGGTTTTGTCTATCGACACAAAATCCATAACTTTGTGTCAACATAGTCTGAAGATCATCTGATTCGAATTTGGTGAAAATTGGACATACGGTTCATGAGGAGTTCGAAAAAGTAGGTTTTCCACATAAATCAAAATGGTGGACCGGAACTTCAGTAAACACTGGCATATTTGGTATCTATGTTATCGGCATGAGCCAGGGAATATTTTTAGCCCAGTTTCGTTGCAATAGGCTAATGGACTAAAAAGTTATTAGCATTTTAAAAAGTGTAATTACTCATGGTTAATGAATGGTTTATTACTCTTGACCAATAGGTGGCGCTGTTACCAAATTTATGTGGCATGGTCAGTGTGAGGTGGCGATGACACATACAAAGTTTGGTGCAAATATGTCAAAGTGTTGCAGAGATACAGCCTCAAATGCATTTTGGCACCCTTCCAGCAAATTCGTTGATGCGCTAAATGAGAACCGTTACGTATATCGACACAAAATCCATAACTTTTTGCCAGCATGGTCTGAAGATGATTCACGTCAAATTTGGTGAAAATTGGGCTAACGGTCTAGGAGGAGTTCGAAAAAGTAGGTTTTCAACATTAAGCAAAATGGCGGACAGGAAGTAAGGCCAATTTTCACATTATTGGTATCAATTCTCTCGGCATGACCCACAGAACATAGCGAGACCATTTTAATTTTAATAGACTAATTTATTCAAAAGTTATTAGCGTTTATGTGATATTTCATTATAACTATTGGCCACAAGGTGGCGCTGCCACCAAACTTTTTGAGTACCTTCAGGGCATGGAGCCGAATATTTTTGTAATTATTTGCGAAACGATACGATGCTGCGTTCAAAAAATACAGCATTTTGAAACATAATTCAAAATGGCCGACGCCTAAAATGGCCGACACAGGAAAATTGGATATCATTCGACTCGACATGACTCACTGAATCTAAAGAGACCAGTTGTGTGATTTTTGGCCAAACCATTCAGTAGTTATAAGCCAAAATATGCATTTTTCATATCTCCTGACCACTAGGTGGCGCTGTGTCGAAACACAGCAGGTAGTCTCAGTTCATGCTTGTTATAACACACGCCAAGTTTGGTCTCAATATGACAAACCGTTGCCGGGATATAGCCTCACGTGCATGTTTGCGTGCTTTTCGTCAAATTTGTTTACGTGTCATTCGACAACAGTTGGACGAATCAACTTGAATTCCATAACTTTTTGCCAGCATGGTCTGAAGATGATCTGAGCCAATTTTCGTGGCAATCGGACTAACCGTCTAGGACGAGTTCGAAAAAGTAGGTTTTTCGAATAATTGAAAATAGCGAAAAAACTAAACCTTGCGATTTTTGAATTTTAGGGTTCATTCGACTTGGCCTGAGCCAAGGATTCAGAGGAAAAAAGAATTTCCATTTTCTGGCTTACGGTTCAAAAGTTATTAGCATACAAACATTGAAAGTTTGGACAAGTGGTGGCGCTAGAGAGTAGGAGTTAGAGACTTCAAATTTGCTATAGTTAATGTTGGGACTGTCCTCTATCAGTGTGCCAAATTATACAACTTTCCCGCAAACGGTTCTATGGGCTGCCATAGACTTGCGGCGGAAGAAGAAGAAGAAGAATAATAATAAATATAGCTGCAAGCAGCAATTACGGGGCCAAGCACTCCAACGGCAAATGTAGGAGCTAAGCATGGCATGTAGCATCACACCAAATGCATTAATAAGCAATAACAGCAATTTTAGGATGATTGTAATTGAAATGGCTAAAAAAAATCAAAAATACAACCTCTAGTAGCATGATTTACTGGCTTATCAAAATTGACCAATAGGTGGTGCTGTTATCAAGTCAATTTGGTGTACTCTGTGTGACTTTTCAATGACACAAACAAAGTTTGGTGTCAATATGCCAAAGCATTGCAGAGATACAGCCTCAAGTGTCATTTTGGCATTGTGCCTCAAATTCGTCGCTGTGGTATGCGAAAACGGTTTTGTCTATCGATACAAAATCCATAACATTTTGTCAGTACAGTCTACAGATCATCTGAGTCAATTTTGGTGAAAATCGGACTAACGGTTGATGAGGAGTTCGAAAAAGTAGGTTTTCAACATAAATCAAAATGGCGGACAGGAAGTTCGGCTTACTCTGGCATATATGGTATCTATGTTGTCGGCATAAGCCAGGGAATATTTTGAGGCCAGTTTCATTACAATAGGCTAATGCATTAAAAAGTTACTAGCATTTTTATAAGTGTAATTATTCATAGTTAATGAATGGTTCATTACTCTTGACCAATAGGTGGCGCTGTTACCAAATTTATGTGGCATGGTCAGTGTCAGGTGGCGATGACACATACAAAGTTTGGTGCAAAAATGTCAAAGCGTTGCAGAGATACAGCCTCAAATGCATTTTGGCACCCTTCCAGCAAATTCGTTGATGCGCTAAATCAGAACCGTTTTGTATATCGACACGAAATCCATAACTTTTTGCCAGCATGGTCTGAAGATGATTCACGTCAAATTTGGTGAAAATCGGACTAACGGTCTAGGAGGAGTTCGAAAAAGTAGGTTTTCAACATTAATCAAAATGGCGGACAGGAAGTATGGCCAATTTTGGCATAATTGGTATCTATGTTCTCGGCATGACCCAAAGAATACGGGGAGACCATTTGCATTTCAATTGTCTAATTTACTCAAAAGTTATTAGCATTTTGATATGATAATTCATTCATTATAACTCTTGACCACAAGGTGGCGCTGCCACCAAACTTTTTGAGTACATTCAGGGCATGGAGCCGAATATTTTTGTAATTATTTGCGAAACGATATGATGCTGCGTTGAAAAAATACAGCATTTTAAAACATAATTCAAAATGGCCGACGCCTAAAATGGCTGACACGGGAAATTTGCATATCATACGACTCGACATGACTCACTGAATCTAAAGAGACCAGTTGTGTGATTTTTGGCCAAACCATTCAGAAGATATAAGCCAAAATATGCATTTTTCATATCTCCTGACCACTAGGTGGCGCTGTGTCGAAACACTGCAGGTAGTCTCAGGTCATGCTTATTATAACACACACCAAGTTTGGTCTCAATATGCCAAACCGTTGCTGAGATATAGCCTCAAGTGCATTTTTGCGTGCTTTTCGTCAAATTTGTTTACGTGTCATTCGACAATGGTTGGACGAATCAACTTGAATTCCATAACTTTTTGCCAGCATGGTCTGAAGATGATCTGAGCCAATTTTCGTGGCAATCGGACTAACCGTCTAGCACGAGTTCGAAAAAGTAGGTTTTTCGAAAAATTGAAAATAGCGAAAAAACTAAACCTTGCGATTTTTGAATTTTGGGGTTCATTCGACTTGGCATGAGCCAAGGATTCAGAGGAAAAAAGAATTTCCATTTTCTGGCTTACGGTTCAAAAGTTATTAGCATACAAACATTGAAAGTTTGGACAAGTGGTGGCGCTAGAGAGTAGGAGTTAGAGACTTCAAATTAGCTATAGTTAATGTTGGGACTGTCCTCTATCAGTGT
Source organism: Carassius auratus (assembly GCF_003368295.1). Classification (NCBI taxonomy): domain Eukaryota; kingdom Metazoa; phylum Chordata; class Actinopteri; order Cypriniformes; family Cyprinidae; genus Carassius; species Carassius auratus. The sequence continues at coordinate 515 of NW_020528813.1, read as the reverse complement.
GCCAAATTATACAACTTTCCCGCAATCGTTCTATGGGCTGCCATAGACTTGCGGCGGAAGAAGAAGAAGAAGAAGAAGAAGAAGAAGCAGAATAATAATAACGCCAACGATTACAATAGGTGCCTACGCACCTTCGGTGCTTGGCCCCTAAATATAGCTGCAAGCAGCAATTACGGGGCCAAGCACTCCAACGGCAAATGTAGTAGCTAAGCATCGCATAAAGCATCACACCAAATACATTAATGAGCAATAACAGCAATTTTGGAATTATTGTATTTGAAATGGCAAAAAAAAAAAAACACCAATACCACCTCTAGTAGCATGAGTACTTGGTTTATCAAGCTTGACAATAGGTGACACTGTTATAAAATCAATTTTGGTGTACTCTGTGTGTCTTTTCAATGACACACAACAAAGTTTGGTGTCAATATGCCAAAGCTTCCAGAGATACAGCCTCAAGTGTCATTTTCTCATTGTGCCTCAAATTCGTCGATGTGGTATGCGAAAACGGTTTT
>NW_020528812.1:0-17906 GCF_003368295.1 Carassius auratus | reverse complement strand
AGACATAACAAAGGACCATGTGCTCCACGCTCACGCCAAGATCCAGTGCAGCTTGCACGCGCGTCACATGGCCTCCGGCACACGCACGCTGTTTTCAAAAGGACAAGTGCACAAAGCGTCACAAAAAGACCACGCTCACGCGCTGGGCCATGCAAGTATCAGTTTTCTATGGAGATTTAAATGCTGCTTTAAAGTGTTGCTATGATCTGATTGTTGTTGGCTTCCAAAAAGGTTACTGACTGATTTTCATACCTGAGCTCATTCTGTGATCTCTCTCGCTTTCTCCATTTTCTCTCTCTCTCTCGCTCGCTCGCTCTCTTTCTCTCTCTCTCTCTCTCTCTTTCTCTCTCTCTCTTTTATTTGGATTCCATTATGTCTTGTAAAGAGTTTACAGTCTGTATTGTCGTACGCATATTTACTCTGTGTGATTTGTAATTTGATGTATTACTAGTTTAATTATTAAAAACCCATATACTGATGATTGGCTTGGACTCCACCCCACTCACATTACGAGTCACTGAAAGGTCTGATCTTTAGCTACAAGCTTTAAATTTAGAAACTAAATTTATCATAAGGATAGGATAATGTTTTCATGGCCAGAGAATATTTTTCCTTGAATTATAAGGCGTGATAACTTTATTGAAAATTGATAGTAATTTACAGTAAGAGATATCACAATAATTGATATGAAGAATGGAATATTGACATATTACTGATTAAGTTTCAGTGCCCTGTAATTAGTTATTGGTATAGACAATTGAGCTATTTTCCATAATCAATAAAATTAAATGTAACCATCATCTGAGATATATATTAATCATATTCCTGATTAATTATTCAAATTCCCTATATATCATTTGAGTTAATTACTATGTAAAACTCATTGTTATTACAACAAATTGCTGTCTAATATAACACAACACCCAGATTTTGACTGTAGAGGAAGTAACAGTACATCCGTCTAGTTGCATATTGTAATCTACAAGATTCTGTGTAGTGTTTTTTGGTCCAATAATTAATATCTCTGTTTTATCCGAATGTAATTGGAGAAAATTATTTGTCATCCAATCTTTTACATTTTTAACACACTCTGTTAGCTTAGATAATTGAGAAGTTTCATCTTGTCTTGTTGCGATATATAGCTGAGTATCATCAGCATAAAAGTGGAAGCTAATTCCGTATTTTCTAATAATATTACCAAGGGGCAACATGTATATTGAAAATAGAAGGGGACCTAGGACGGATCCTTGTGGCACTTCATATTTTACTGATGATAAATGAGATGACACCCCATTTAAGTAAACAAAATGGTAGCGATCGGACGGGTAGGATCTAAACCATCTTAGAGCCTGCCCTTGAATACCTGTATAGTTTTGTAATCTATCTATGAGTATGTCATGATCTATGGTGTCAAACGCAGCACTGAGATCAAGTAAGACTAGAAATGAGATGCAGCCTTGATCTGACGCAAGGAGCAGGTCATATGTAATTTTAACAAGTGCAGTTTCTGTGCTATGGTGGGGCCTAAAAACTGACTGAAATTCTTCATACAGATCATTTTTATGCAGGAAGGTGCTCGATTGAGCAGTCACAACTTTTTCTAAAATTTTAGACATAAATGGAAGATTTGAAATAGGCCTATAATTTGCCAGTACACTAGGATCTAGTTTTGGTTTCTTAATAAGAGGCTTGATAACCGCCAGCTTGAATGGTTTTGGGACGTGTCCTAAAGATAACGACGAGTTAATGATATTGAGAAGCGGTTCTTCCACTACAGGTAACAGCTCTTTCAGTAATTTAGTGGGTACAGGATCTAATAAACATGTTGTTGGTTTAGATACAGTGATAAGTTTATTTAGCTCTTCCTGTCCTATATTTGTAAAGCACTGCAGTTTATCTTTGGGTGCGATGGATGAAACTGAAGTGTTAGACGCTGTAGAATCTACATTCGCTATTGTATTTCTAATGTTATCTATTTTATCAGTTTAGAAATTCATAAAGTCATTATTATTTAACGTTGGTGGAATATTTGAATCAGGTGGCGTCTGGTAATTTGTTAACTTAGCCACTGTGCTAAATAAAAACCTTGGATTGTTTTTACGTGCGTCTCACGTACGCCCAGGCCCAGAGTCCTCAACTAATTAGTAGTGCTCATTTCTTAATTCTTTTGTCTTCAGATTCTGATTGGTCGAGCTGGGGAAACAAGGCTATAAAATGGATGGAGGGGGACCCTTTCAGTGACTCGCTGCCAGCCACAGACTTCTCCATTACCACTTTGTCTCCTGCTCCTATTTTGTTGTTATTTTGGAGTAGGGAGCCCCAGCCTGTTTCTTTTAGTTTAGTTATTTCTTTATTATGTTGCTGGGCTCCCTATCTCATGATTTTGGTTACTTTTGTGAGTATTTTGTGTTAAAATAAATGATTATTTTAGGATACTCCAGCCGTGTCCATCTATTATGTTATGCGTCCCTTTAAACTCCTAGACCTTTGTAGGGACCGTAACATAATTGGGGGCTCGTCACAACTATTTTTAATTAACTGAGTTAACGTTTTTTTTTCCAACAAAATTATATGGTCGGAAAATTGTTTTGCATGTGGTTTAATTCGATTTACTACAATTTAATTGCAAGCCGCTTCACTTCATGCTATATTGTACCAAAAAGCTGTAGTTCAAGTCATTCTTTACATTGAATATAGTCAAAACGTTTTTTTATTGCGCTTAAAGGGATTTTTGGTGTACTACCTTTTCGTCACTTTCTTTGTTCCCAGCTCGCGCCAAGCTTTTTGAACTATTTATGAATGAGTAACCGTAATGACGTCATTGCCGAGGGGTTTTCCAGTCATTGGGAATTCCGTGCGGCGCATTATAAGCAGAAGCATACGCGCTTTGATGGACAAGTTTATGTTGTGTTTTAGGAGTATTCTTCATTTTTTGAGACCCTTTACTTGGTATTGTCGCGGGAAATGCAGGTGAGTGAGTAGTGTTTTTTCTCGCGTGCACTATTTTTTGATTGATAGCGGCCTTTTCTCCCCTGTTAGGCTGAAGAGGTGTTGTCCTTTGGGCTTCACCTATTTTCTTTTTGTGTTGATAGTGTCGCGGGGGAGCGGTTAGTGTTAGCTGCGAAAGCAATTATCTCGGGAGACGTCCGTAGGCTATTGGGTGGTCGTCTATTTGGGCGTCTCAAACCTACTTGTTTTCAGTGCATAAAAACCCGCCGCAGAACCTGCGTGAAGACTAGGGTTTTAGTGAGACAGGTGAGATTGTGTAAGGCAGGTACAGATAGAGGGGTGCATTGGTTTGCTTCGTGTTTTTGCTGTGCGCTATTCTGAATCACCACTTCACTTCACAGTGCATTTCCCAAATAACAGTAGCTATTATGTATTTTGGCTTCTGTTGTTTTTGCATTTTGCTGTTGGCTGGATGAGGCTTGACGCGGTCTTTTTGTCCTCTCTATGTGTTTTCTTTATTTTGACTGCGTGTTTTTTCGGTCTCATTATGGAATTTAGTCTAGAGGACTTTGTAGCTCACCCAAATTTAGAAGAATTTGAACAATGCACTAAACATAATCTGATCTCGATTGCTGCTCATTTTAAAGTGCACATCTCAAAACAAGATAAAAAACAAGATATTAAATATCAATTGCACACTGCCTTAGCTGAAAGAAAGTTTCTCTCTCCTATCAGCGCTGTCCCTTCACATGTTGTCACGCATCCAGATCCGGAGCTGCGTAAACTTGAGTTACAGGTGGAAATGAGACGCTTAGATCTTAAGGAAAAGAGCTCCCAGCATGAGTTTGAGCTGCGCAAATTTGAAATCGAGGAGACAGGAAGACGTGAATCAGTACGCGTTAAAGCTAGACAGTTGAGCAGGGATTCTGCTATGGACATCGATTTTGATGTTAATAAATGCATTCGTTTAATCCCGCCTTTTTCTGACAAAGATGTTGACAAATATTTTGTGCTGTTTGAACGAGTAGCAACGACCTTAAAGTGGCCTACGGAGGTTTGGCCTCTTCTTCTGCAGTGTGTATTTACGGGTAAAGCCCAGGAGGCGTATGCTTCTCTTTCGCCTGAATGCAAGTTTAGATTATTACCAGGTGAAATCTGCAGTTCTAAGGTCTTATGAGTTGGTTCCTGAGGCTTATAGGCAGAAGTTTCGCCGTTATAAGAAGGCCGAGGGCCAAAGTTATGCTGAATTTGGTCGTGAGAAAATTCTATTGTTTGATCGTTGGTGTTCTGAACAAGAGGTGAAGAACTTTGAGCAGCTTCGTGATTTAATCCTCATGGAGGAATTTAAAAATTGTCTGCCAGACAAAATTGCAACATACTTGAATGAACAAAAAGTCACTACTGTGTCGGCTGCTGCTATATTAGCTGATGAATATGTTCTGATCCACAAAGAGAGCTTTGAAAAGCCGCCTTTTCCTTTGTCGCAGCGTGGTCCTATTACGCACCCTTTAATGAGCCCACACTTTAATGAGCATGTCAGTCCTAAAGACAGTATAACTAAGGCGAGGCCTGTGTGTGCTTACTGTAAAAAGCGTGGCCATCTAATAAACAGCTGTTTTCTGTTGAATAAAAAGAAACCTAAGGCAGTTGCGCTAGTCAAAACATCAATAGTACCACAGCCCCTCAAACTGAACACAAGGACTTGGACATTTATTCTCCTTTTATTATGAAGGGTGAAGTCTCATTGCCTGACAGCTGCGTAAAGGTCCCAGTATCAATTTTGTGTGATACTGCTGCTTCTAGATCTATTATTCTTCAAAGTGTGTTGCCTCTTTCAGATAAAACTTCATTAAGCTGCGATGAGCTGGTGCAAGGTTTTGGAATGAAGTTTGTAAATTTGCCCATGCACTCTATTCAGCTCGAGTCTGACCTGGTGTCTGGTCCAGTTGCAGTGGCTGCATGCCACTGTTTTTCCTATTAAAGGAGTGTATTTTCTTTTGGGAAATGATTTGGCTGGGGGTAAAATTCTAGTAAATCCTGAAGTTACTACTGTGCCCCTTGTCTCTGAAGGCCCTGATGAATTGCAGATGAAATATCCCACAGTGTTTCCTGTAATGTGCTGTCACGCGTTCTATGGCTAAACCTAATGTTTTGGAGCATGATGGTTTAGAGGGTAGCTTTATGATGCATCCTGAAATGGAGTCAAAGTCTGTGCAAGAGCCAAAGGAACAATTGGAGAGCTTTGGTGGCTCGCAGATGTCTCGGAAACATTTGATTTTAGAGCAGAAAGCGTGATCCGTTTCTCTCCTCTTTGTTTGAATTAGTTGTTTCTGAGGATGAGCTTGCAGATATGGCTTCTGGTTATTTTCTTAAAAACGATGTCCTGCTGCGTAAGTGGACACCATCTTACGCTTCCACAAAGAACGATTGGAGTGTTGTCACACAGGTTGTTGTTCCAAACTATTTTCGCAAAGAGATACTGAGTCTGGCACATGACAATCCGTTATCCAGTCATCTAGGGGTTACCAAAACCTACAGTCGTATTTTGCGCCAATTTTTTTGGCCAGGGTTAAAACGGGATGTAAAGTTACACTGTAGAACATGTCATACGTGTCAAGTTTCTGGAAAGTCGAATCCACCCATTCCACCATACCCTTTATTCCCCATACCAGCTGTTGATTCACCATTTGATCACGTTATTGTTGATTGTGTGGGTCCGTTGACCCGTACCAAATCTGGTAACCAGTTTTTATTGACCATTATGTGTGCTTCAACACGCTTTCCTGAAGCTATACCTATGCGAAAAATCACTGCACCTGCAGTTGTAAAGGCACTGGTTAAGTTTTTCTCATTGTTTGGACTCCCTAGGGTAATTCAAACAGACCAGGGCACAAACTTTATGTCTCGTGTGTTTGCACAAGTGGTCGGTCAGTTGAACATCACGCATTGTTTTTCAAGCGCTTACCATCCGGAAAGCCAAGGTACACTTGAAAGGTTTCATCAAACCCTTAAATCTATGCTTCGTGCTCTATTGCCTTGAAAATGAAAAAGAAAGGGGATTATGGGTGTACATCTTCTGCTATTTGCGGCTCGGGGAAGCTGTGCAGGAATCTACTGGTTTAGTCCAGCAGATTTAGTGTTCGCTCATAATGTACGTGGTCCTTTAAAAACTGCTTCGGGAGAATTGGTTGAATGAGTCTCAACCAAAAAATCTGCTTGATTATGTCAGCTCCTTTCGCTACAAGTTACACCGTGCTTGTGAATTGGCTACACAACACTTGTCTGCTGCTCAGTCGAAGATGAAAGGCTGGTTTGATAAAAAGGCAGTGGTCAGACAGTTTAAGCCTGGGGATAAAGTTTTGGTGTTTTTACCCATGTAACAGATATGCAGATCAGCGATTCATGGGTTAAATTCTGTTTTGTAAATTCAGACTGTTGGTACTAAATACCAGCCTGGCTGGACTTAAAATTACTTTACGATACCCATGCGAGCCTCAAAGGATACCTGAAACCAAATTCCTTAACATACACACACACACACACACAAAAGAAACCTTTCTTTTTGTTCCTTACTTTGTAAGTCCTTTATTAAATATGTATTTTATATGTTTGTGTATTGCATAAAATGGTTAATCCTGGGTAAATGGTTAAAGTGCTGACTTATAAGTGGAAATGCTTGATTTCAATCTTATACTTTCTCAAAAAGAAATGTTCTGCAACCCCCACACTCCTTGGTAGCTCGTAAAATTTTACGAGCTCACAGGACCACAGGACAGGAAACCTAATCCTTACAAAAGAATGATAGAATGTACTCAAATGTAGTCTTAATGTGTATAGTATTGTTTTTGCGGTACATTAGAGGTTTCCCATATAAATTGGGAATATCTGCAGTGTTATCATGTGTTAAACAAATCTTTAAATGTGTAATTCGATCTAAAAAATTAGATCTTTGGTCATATATATATTATGTCTAGTCTTGTTCTAATCGTCATGCTTTGACAGACCCATTTATCTAGAGCAAAGTAATGAAAAATGTATTTAATCTGGAATAATGAACTTGCTTTAATATTCCTGATGAAATCGGACAGGCCCTAAATCATCAGGGGGTTGTCTCAACAGAGACAAAGGAACTTTCCCGCCGCTTCAGATCGCGGATGTTCATTGGGTGGTTCACGCGAAAAGAGGCGTGAACATCTCAAGCTATAAGAGTCGACCGAACAAGGTCCGCCTCTCTCTTGGCTCTTCGTCGCTCTTCTTGCTCTTCTTCCCGTTCTCCGTTCTCGGACACGTCGCTCCGCGCGGCCTCGGGCCGCGCTTGGTTCTCCTCCCCCCTCAGCACACGGACTGAGGAGAGGAAAGCCATTTTCATGGCTCCTTTGGAAGCTTTCGTTTCGTTCGTTTTCTTTTCTTTTCTTTACTAAGTTTATTCAACTATTCGCCTCTCCACACAATGAAGACGAATTCTGGAACATTGTTTGTTGAACCTTTCAAAATACCGCGCGAAGATGAACGAACACCTCTTTGCAACAAAGGAACACGTGACTCCACGCTCACGCCAAGATCCAGCGCAGCTTGCGCGCGCGTCACACGGCCTCCGGCCCACGCGCGCAGCTTTCAAAGGACCACGTGACATCACACGTGCGTCGCCGGTACCACGCTCACCCACTGGGCCATGCAAGTATCGTTTTCTATGGAGATTTAAATGCTGCTTTAAAGTGTTGCTATTATTTGATTCGTTGTTGGTTCCACTAAGGTTTACTGACTGATTTTCATACCTGAGCTCATTCTGTGATCTCTCTCGCTTTCTACACTTCTCTCTCTCTCGCTCTCTCTCTCTCTCTCTCTCTCTCTCTCTCTTTTATTTGGATTCCGTTGTCTTGTAAATGTTTATTGTCTGTATTTTCGTACGCATATTTACTCTGTGTGATTTGTAGTTTGATGTATTACTAGTTGAATTATTAAAAACTCATATATAAAATGATTGGCTTTGGACTCCACCCCACTCACATTACGAGTCACTGAGATGTGTCTGATCTATAGCTACAAGCTCTAAATTTAGAAACTAAATTTATCATAAGGATAGGATAATATTTTCATGGCCAGAGAATACTTTTCCTTGAATTATAAGGCGTGATAACTTTATTGAAAATTGATAGGTCTATAGTGGTGTGCTGGACATACCACGGTTTTGATCTGCAATAATTTACAGTAAGAGATATCACAATAATTGATATGAAGAATGTAATATTGACATATTAATGAGTAAATTACAGTGCCCTGTGATTAGTATTGGTATTGGCAATTGAGCTATTTTTCATAATCAATAAAATTAAATGTAACTGTCATCTGAGATATATATTAATCAAATTCTTGATTAATTATTCAAATTCCCTATATATCATTTGAGTTAATTACTATGTAAAACTCAATGTTGTTACATTTTGGTGGAGATAACGCGGGCATTTCAAACTTCGTTTTGTGAGCAATCAATCTGTGTATATGGTTTTTAATAATTTCTGCACGTGCACTATGAAATTATGTAACGTTACTGGTGAGATAAGTCGCAAGACGCGAACTCACTCCTAACTGACTGAGGCAAAAAGCTGGTCAGTAGCACCTAGGTATTCATAGAAACTTAACAGTATAGTCACTGTTATTTTTAATGAAAGTAAACTGCAGTATAATGTTAAAAGTATCCTGTTAAGAAAGACCAAAATCTTTTTACAGTGAGAACATTTTAATATGAATAATTAAAAGATGAAGAAATCTTTTATTAGTTGCAACATGTAAATCTGAACATGAGCGATGTTCCTCTGATTCAGTAAAAAGGCCTTGTTATTAAATATCGTTATTGAATTCATGGTAAACCACATAATATTCAAAAAATAAAACGATAAAAACTCCTGGTCTAAAATTGGCTTAGCTACCCGATTTTTAAACCTAAAACATTTAAATCATAAGTGCTATTTTGATAAATGTTTATTGGAGTCAACAGTTGGAAAATTCCTGTTTTTATTACAGTTGTGTTTTGGAAGTGAACGGATCCTTCTTCAACCTATGTTAATATAGCACCTCAGAGATTAAAACTTTCTGTTTGTTACTTGTGATTTTTGATGCAGAAAATCAGCCTGACAAACGATCAGATAAATTCTAAGTCATATTGAAATTGTAATTCCTCTATCTAAACACTAGAGGGAACGTGTGGGTTAGAAATTTCAGGGTACGCCCTGCTTTCTGATTCCAGCTTGCATGAGTGCAAAGCTGCCAACCTGTGGCCATTTCAGATAATGCGCTCTGATTGCTAATTTATAATCCCCTGTGATGTATATTTGAATTGGATGTCTAAATTCTCGATAATTATTTGCATTTACAGCTTTGCTCGTGCGAATATTATTACAGGGAAACAAAAGAATGTTCCCTGCCTTTGACTGTTTACATTTACTTTGAGTTTGGTTCAAACATGATTTGAATTAAAATGTAATTGTTAATAGTGGAAATCTAGATGTGTCAGGTCAACCACTGATTGACCCACTTAGAAGGTAAGCCATCTAGTGGCAGTCTCCTGTTAAATCGACTAACAGACCTCTGTCTTTTCCTTTCTGTTTTGAAACTGCATGTCTACTTTTACCCCTTTTGATTAATCTCACCCTGTTTGATTAATTTCATGATCATTAATGATAACTTACAAGCTATCAATGGTTATTATAGGATATTATTCCGATTTTCCTTTTAATTCTTACATGCTTATTTTAAATTTTGATTTAAACCAGTTTTGAATTTTTAATTTGAATTAAGTTTTCTGCTCAGCAGGTTAAAGACAGAGAAGCAGTACTTCCCCCCCCTTGTGGTGAAAACCAGCTACTCCTTCTCCCTTGTTTCATTCCTGTCTTTTATTTTGATTTGTATTATTCTTTCTTCTCTCTTTTGATTTAGGTTATTTTAATAATTACCATTATTATAATTCCCTTTCTTTGTTTTATCATTATTAGGTAAAGCTGTTACCTTTCCTTTCTACATAGTTACTCAATTGATGTTAAACAAACCAAACCTTAATTAACTTAAAGTTTCCTTTGTTCATCCTTTGTGTATTTGATTGTAGAACTCCCTTGGTGATTGGACAATCATCTCAGGTTTCCAGTGAGCAAGGGGGCCGACCGGCGTTACCAACACTGGTTGTGAGTGAAACTCGGTCCCTCTTATCTCTGTTCGTTTGCGGCACGCAGTGGAGACATCAGCAATTTGGCACTCCAACGGTGATCAATCAGTCCAGCCGACACACGACGCAATCTCTGGGACCAGTACCTAAACCGGGGGCTAAATCGGGGCCCACTTTCTTTTCGAAGAGAGGGTTCTGGGGAACAGCCCAATTTTGTAGTGCTGTCTGGCGGTTGACATCTTGGTGTTGCCGGTTGTGTTAAAAGTCACAAGCTGTTTGAGAGGGCGCAGCGTCAGAGTAACGGAGGGCCAGGGACACTGCGGTTGAGTGTTTGGGAGCGCCAGGGAGGCTGACCGTGCCGCTGGATTCCACCCAGGTGAACCAAATGTGATAAAACCCATCCACTTATTATAAGCCACAGAATATTAGATATTCCCCCGGATATATTTTAAGTGTTCTGACCCTTTTGCTTCTTTAAGCCACACCATATTTCTAGGTTTCCTACCCAGATAGCCCACTCACCTGTTGGCCCTATCTTAAAACCTAGCAGTAGGCTTAGGCCTCCTTATTCTCACTAACACGTTGTGTTTCTATTGTTTTCATCTCATTTCAAGTGTTGTGTTTCACTTTGATCTTTTTCTACCACCTGTTCTGTTGTGATTTGTTTCTTTCATTTCACATAGAGACAGTAACCTGGGAGCCACCAACGAAGTTAAATAGTAGAGCGACCACCAGCAGCCGGTGTCATCACACGACCCGCTAGGCTACTGCCTGTCAAATCTCCATTTCAGGTCCTTCGTTGACCCAAGTTAATTGGCTACTTAACTGTCTGACTGTTTGCATCAGTCAGCCCCAAAATTCTCATAAACGGCACAGCCCGTATGAATATAGCTCGTTAAACGTAGAACGAACTTGCATTGGTCATTTTGTGTGTGTGTGCTGTGCTTCTCTCACCGACAGAGAATCAGGATGTTCCAGGCATCCAGTCCAGCAGTCCACGGGGGCCACCTCTCGACATGGTTGAAAGCAGTGACGACCCCCTTCCTGCCCAAGGATGCCATTAACCTGCAGCACCCAGAGCAACTAGACACCGAGCTAGATGAACTGATGGCACGCGATCCAAACCAAAGCGACTACTACAGAGAACTCGCCAGGATCTTCGGAAGCCTAGTTCACATTCTCGTCGCCCAGGCACGGCTCAGTGAACGGAGCAACATCGCGGAGGAGGCCTGGAAGGACCAGGCCCCAACCCAGAGTCATCTTGATCAGCTCCTCCTCGAGACCCAGAACCAGCGCAAGAAAGAGGACGACACAGATCCAGAGCTACAGAAAGGAGTTGAAAGACTTCACAATGCCCTGCAAGATCTTCGCCTCGACACAGATCAAAGAGAACAGCTGGAGAGAGAAGCCAGAAAAGAACTCAACAAAAAACTCCAGCAAGGCGACGCTCTCCTAAAAAGAGCAGAGACTGAACTAAAAAAAAAAAAAAAAAGGACTATAAAACCTGGGCCTGCAAAACACACTTGCAAGTGGCCCAAGCTAAATTCAACAAGCTTACTCTGCAGAGAGACAAGCTCCAAGATGAACTTTACACTGTTCACACAGAACTGAGACAATCTCACAGATTACAGAGTGGCTGCATCGGAGAAACGCACACCACAAAAAATTTCTCCCGGGCCGCCACTCCAACCCTTTCAGCCAAGAACCCAGAGCTGGAAAAGGGGGTGTAGTCTCCCTTCTAAGGAAATCACCAGCCAGCTTACAAGAACATCTGTCAACAACGGAGGGAAGAGAACCCTTCCAGAGAACGCATGTCACCAAACCCTGCACTGCTCACAGAGAACTTCACAAGCTAGCCAGAAGCATCTCTACATTCATTCCAGATCCTGCAGGAGAACATGATGTTCATGCTTCTTTACAAGCCATTGACTTTCATTTGCAAACTGTCGCTAACGTGACAGATGTGAACACATTGTACCTGTTAAAAATCACGTCCAGCCGTGATGTGCATTGCTTTCTGGATCGTCAACCAGAGACTGTCAAAGAGTACTACCAGCAACTGCTACAGACTTTGATTCTTGAATTCTCTGATCCAAACTCAGATCATGGGCTCCTTATTGCTATGGACCTCAAACAGGGCCGATTTGAAAACCCACAGACTTTCTGTAGTCAGCTACGAAACACCTACTTCGGAGCATGCAACGAACCAGGTATGGAACAGGATTTCAACTTAAAAACTCTGTTCCTCCCAAACCTACATGCCAGTTGGAGTTTTCATCTCAGAGTCCCAGCGTGTCCCCGTAACAGAACTACACAAGAGTTACGGAACTTAGCCCACAAAGCTTGCACCAAGCAAAAGACTATTTGTGAAAAGACTGTGAAAAACCCCAACGTCTCTGTCTCTGAGCACTGCTTGGAGTTAACCCTAGATGGCGCTCTACAACACCACAGTCACAGACATCTTTACAGAGAGTCAATACCATTCCAAGCCAGCAGAGGGCAACACAGTGCAGCCACGTCTGAGACAGCAGAGATCCTGAGGGTGCTGAAAGATCTTCTTCACATGAAAACCCACAAGGAAGATGAGCCAAGCACCCAGAACACTGCCCGTCATCTACAGACCACAGAGTTAACTGTCACAGCACAAGGTGACAGCAACACCCAAGCTCCACAGTCAACACCTGCACACCCTGAACGAGACAGCACAGGTCCTCACACCAGGTACCACAAACACAAGGTACCAGAAAATGCTGTTTTGACTACCTGCCTTTGCAGCGAGCTACACAAGACCGGTCCTCATCACCACCGATCGTCCCACCTGCCCTAATGCCAACATTCCTGGGCAGCCCTGTCAAAAAGGGGGTGGGTCAAAAAGGAGTCAACAGGGAAGACCTGATCGACACAGGATTAAACCTGACGGTGATCTCATCTTACCTTTCCAAAAGACTCCAATTTGAAGCTAAGAGACAAGATCGAACTCTTACACCTCAAACTTATGAACTGAATGTACAGGTGTACAGACAGGATGACATCCAGTTTGAACAGGTTGTTTCCATTCACCTGACATTCGTTCCGATGAGTCTAATACATCCCATGTATGTCCCACCAATGAACACTCATACATTGCTCATCGACAAAGACCTGCTAGAACACTTTGACCCTTTTCTGAACTTCAAACAGCTAAAAGACTTTGCTCAAGTGCGAGAACCTCTTTCTCTCCAGCCACACAGGTTTGCTAGAGCCAGACTGTCAGGTCACAGAGGTCACGGGAACCCCAGCAGCCAGCCATGAGTACAACGCCTAACAACAGGCCCAAGTTCAAGCCTCTGTACCTTAGTCAACAAAACAGGGTACGGTGGTACCAGCTTACACCAAAGGGGTCGCTGTTCGGCTCAACCTGCAAGGTGGTCAAACCTTACACCACACGCTGGGTTTCTTCCAATCCTCACCTGAATGTGTGGAACTCGGACTCACACTTGCAAACAAGCATGTCAAACACCAACACCTGTTCCAGCAATGTGATAACATCACAAAAACACACAATGTGATCGTGTACTGGAAGAAGGTAAAAGGACACTAAAAGTTACCAAGTCTAGACGAGGACTTTAAAGATCACACTGACACCCTTGCCAAAACTGGCACACTAAAACAACATTCTGTGGTCACTCCCAACCCACCCACCCACATTCAAGGTTGAAGTGATTACACACAGCACAAGAACTTTACTAGCTAAACTGCCTACCTCAGAATCGCTTACGCAGGCTCCGTTGTCTACACAGACCAACATAGCTGACATGCGGGCTTCTGAAACCTTGATAATGACTTTGTTTTACCACCTCTCAGACCCCTCCATCCACCCTGGCAACCAGTCTACAGTCACTGACAACCAAAGCCCCAGACCACTGCATGATACACAAACCATGCTGCGTGCACAGAACAATATTGTGGGTTGTGCACCGTCTGACATCACAATGCCAGGGCGTGTAATGCCACGGAGCAAAAGGGGGATACTGCCAATATATTTCCATGACGCAGCATGTGCTGCACCACGCAGCACCAGAGCCACTGACACAACACTGAGGCAAGCGTCATGCCAGCAGCAAGATGTGGCAAAACATGGGCGAGGGCGAGCTAAACCCAGTCGCCGCCCACGAGCAAAGAGACTGTCCTGTCCAACCAAAGACAGGCCTTGTTTGTTTCTTTCTCCCCTTTCTCTCTCTCTCTCCCTATTATCTGTACCAGGATGCTGCTGTGGTTTGCCGTGCCGTGCTGTCAGCCAAAGAGAGGACAGCTGCCACCGAGAAAACCGCTGAGACTCCTGACTACCGATGACAGGGCACACTACCAGCACTGTAACCGAATACAGCTGTACAAGGTTCCGATGGAGAGAGGACTCCCCTCACTCACACTGAGGCCGATGTCAAACACCTGTTCAGCCAATATGAGAAAGTGACGGTTACACAAATGGAGTTAGGTGGACACCACCACCGCTCCAAACAGTTCCCGGGAGCTTTGCTTAGAGCCGCTGCTGCCGCCAGAATGTTTAACATTGTTATGTCCAGTGTCAATGCAGCGAACCAGACTGTAAACTCCTTGAAACCACTGTTTACTGTCTTCCAGAAGGACTTTACCCAGACTCAGCTGTTACAGCGTTAACAACAGACATGCTGTGGGAGGTTAGCTCCTCCAAAGACAGCCTAACCACGAGTAAAACCCCACCATACATGATACCCTTAAGCCTTGTGTTAACTGTGCTGTCTTACACCATCACCATGCCAGCTGACCTGCTACGAATGCACCTGGCCAACTCTCTGGATAGCGCCTTCCTACGGCACGTAAACCCCAAACAGAGAGAAGTGAACGTGCTCCTGAACCAACTCATCAGCGAGTCAAACCAAGTCTACAGACCTAAAGACATTGTCAGTGTCAGGATGTGGAAGAGCAACACCCACACCAAAACACACATTCCAAATGTGGTGGCCTACCACGACAGCAACACACAGCTGTACCTGGCCCCAAACATGCACATGTGTACTTTAACCAAAGACATTCATTATCTCTGCCTTAGCAAACCCTTCCTCAGACACAACTCTGAAGGAATCTGCGAGCTGCAACCCTGGGTCAGCGATACGCGCTGCCCTGCCGAAGCCAAGCCTCGTACACAAGTCACAGAAACGCAAGCAGAGATTGTGGGTAACAGATGGCTCGTCAACACTCCTGTGCGCTCAGCTATGCTGACCTACGACCAGCATGACACCGCCACCCGTGCCAACCTGCTGGACCAAGTACTGAAAGGTACCACCCAACACATTGACATTACTCCTGTCGATACAGCCCTCAAGCACTGTCTCGACAGCCCATTCTGAACCAGTCATCTGCGGTCCTAGCCTGGACTGCTGCCGACACTGCACGGTGCATCTCCACCGTCATTGGTCCCGCCCTGACTCTTGGCGTGACCTTCATCCTATACAGGATACTCAACGAGATGCAAACCTCTACAGCCAAACTCACGACAACTGTGGCTGGAGGTCTCCGATGGAATCCCCGGAAAAGGGACGCAAAGTCAAAGACAATACCGAACCTCACCAAGCTGAATCCTCAGCTTCAGGAACCACCTGTCATCATGACCCACCTGCTGCATGACCATCACGATTCACCTGTCATCTGCCCATCCGGATGATTGCCGTCCGATGATGTCCACACAGGGACTTCATCTGACGTAAAGGGGGAGATGTAACAGATATGCAGGTCAGCGATTCATGGGTTAAATTCTGTTTTGTAAATTCAGACTGTTGGTACTAAATACCAGCCTGGCTGGACTTAAATTACTTTACGATACCCATGCGAGCCTCAAAGGATACCTGAAACCAAATTCCTTAACATACAACACACACACACACAAAAGAAACCTTTCTTTTTGTTCCTTACTTTTGTAAGTCCTTTATTAAATATGTATTTTATATGTTTGTGTATTGCATAAAATGGTTAATCCTGGGTAAATGGTTAAAGTGCTGACTTATAAGTGGAAATGCTTGATTTCAATCTTATACTTTCTCAAAAAGAAATGTTCTGCAACCCCCACACTCCTTGGTAGCTCGTAAAATTTTACGAGCTCACAGGACCACAGGACAGGAAACCTAATCCTTACAAAAGAATGATAGAATGTACTCAAATGTAGTCTTAATGTGTATAGTATTGTTTTTGCGGTACATTAGAGGTTTCCCATATAAATTGAATATCTGCAGTGTTATCATGTGTTAAACAAATCTTTAAATGTGTAATTCGATCTAAAAATTAGATCTTTGGTCATATATATATTATGTCTAGTCTTGTTCTAATCGTCATGCTTTGACAGACCCATTTATCTAGAGCAAAGTAATGAAAAATGTATTTAATCTGGAATAATGAACTTGCTTTAATATTCCTGATGAAATCGGACAGGCCCTAAATCATCAGGGGGTTGTCTCAACAGAGACAAAGGAACTTTCCCGCCGCTTCAGATCGCGGATGTTCATTGGGTGGTTCACGCGAAAAGAGGGCGTGAACATCTCAAGCTATAAGAGTCGACCGAACAAGGTCCGCCTCTCTCTGGCTCTTCGTCGCTCTTCTTGCTCTTCTTCCCGTTCTCCGTTCTCGGACACGTCGCTCCGCGCGGCTCGGGCCGCGCTTGGTTCTCCCTCCCCCCTCAGCACACGGACTGAGGAGAGGAAAGCCATTTTCATGGCTCATTTGGAACTTTCATTTTCGTTGTTTTCTTTTCTTTTCTTTACTAAGTTTATTCAACTATTTCGCCTCTCCACACAATGAAGACGAATTCTGGAACATGTTTTGTTGAACCTTCAAATACCGCGCGAAGATGAACGAACACCTCTTTGCAACAAAGGAACACGTGACTCCACGCTCACGCCAAGATCCAGCGCAGCTTGCACGCGCGTCACACGGCCTCCGCCCACGCGCGCAGTTTTCAAGGACCACGCGTGACATCACACGTGCGTCGCCGTCGCCGACGCGCTCACCCACTGGGCCATGCAAGTATCGTTTTCTATGGAGATTTAAATGCTGCTTTAAAGTGTTGCTATTATTTGATTCGTTGTTGGTTCCACTAAGGTTTACTGACTGATTTTCATACCTGAGCTCATTCTGTGATCTCTCTCTTTGCTTTCTACACTTCTCTCTCTCTCTCTCTCTCTCTCTCTCTCTCTCTTCTCTCTCTTTTATTTGGATTCCGTTGTCTTGTAAATGTTTATTGTCTGTATTTTTCGTACGCATATTTACTCTGTGTGATTTGTAGTTTGATGTATTACTAGTTGAATTATTAAAAACCCATATATAAAAATGATTGGCTGGACTCCACCCCACTCACATTACGAGTCACTGAGATGTTTTGATCTTTAGCTACAAGCTCTAAATTTAGAAACTAAATTTATCATAAGGATAGGATAATATTTTCATGGCCAGAGAATACTTTTCCTTGAATTATAAGGCGTGATAACTTTATTGAAAATTGATAGGTCTACAGTGGTGTGCTGGACATACCACGGTTTTGATCTGCAGTAATTTACAGTAAGAGATATCACAATAATTGATATGAAGAATGTAATATTGACATATTAATGAGTAAATTACAGTGCCTGTGATTAGTATTGGTATTGGCAATTGAGCTATTTTTCATAATCAATAAAATTAAATGTAACTGTCATCTGAGATATATATTATTAATCAAATTCTTGATTAATTATTCAAATTCCCTATATATCATTTGAGTTAATTACTCATGTAAAACTCATTGTTGTTACACCAT